>NC_139702.1:49554425-49586925 GCF_964188405.1 Protomyctophum parallelum | reverse complement strand
GGCACGATTCTATCCTGCACTAGTCGAGGTACACATGAGTCGACTGACTGTACCATCCCTATCCCTATTCCAACTAAACTGAATGAAGATGCAGCCGTATGCCAGAAATAAAATAAACTGAAAACCCAATCCATCTGCATGTAAAACATAGTCTAAAACAAACAAGCACATCCCGTGAGATGTGTAGGGGCAACAATAATCACTTTAATGTTAATGTGATATACCATAATCACAACAGCAATAATCATAAAGAAACTAGACAATAAATGCCAAAGGGTCCAAAAGACACATACTCTCAACAAACACATATTTGGTCACTATTTAAAAAAATATTTAATGAAGTAAAATAAATCAGGGTATGCTGACTGAAGGCAGCAAGGAAATGTCCCCCATGGTCTCATTGGGCTGCTCAACCAATTGGTCCCATTGGGCTGCTCAATAATGCCTTCGGCCTGGTGGAGACAATGATGTATTCCATTCCAACAACAAGCAAAGACAAGTCTGTTCAGTTAAATAAAAGCATGCGTAAAAGCTTGTTCCAGCCATTAAATCAGGAGACATTAAAAACCCTAGAATTCAACCATTTGTATACGTTTACTTTATTTCTTTGCTTGCAACCCTGCCAGAACATAATTATCATGACCCATATTTTGGGTATCAACCAACTGGTTAACCAACACAGTCAAAATTGTTATGTACAGTTATGACTTTACAGTATGTGTTGCTCAAACAGAGGACAGAGATCCATCAAATCTGTCACGCATGTTCACATTTTGTCAGGAAACGAAAAAGACCTTAGCAGCTCCTTCCACTGAGCATGGATGGCCAGTTTCTTGATCTCACATGTATTGGGTTATACCAGAACTTAAAACAGCTTTTAAATGCCTGTCTCGGAAAACAATCAAGTTGAAATATTTATATAATTATATATAACCCATTCTGACCGGGCACCCATTTTGGTGTCAGCATCATGTTATGCTTTAGCTATTTAAAAATAGCAGATCTACAAGCTCATATCGCGCCACCGAGTGGCGCGATATGAGCTTGTAGGTCTGCTATTTTTGAAAAATCGAAGAGCGACTGACATTTCTAGAATCTGATCTCAGGTCAGAATGGGTTCATCAGACCAGTTTGTGTCCGTCGGAAACCTCGTATGAATCTGATCTCAGGTCAGAATGGGATAATATCACAAGCCCAGCCATTATTTGCCCTGGGTGAGATGAGTTGAGGACAGGGGGCAATATGCTTGCGCTATTTGGTCAACTGCCATCTTCGCAAGTGTTAGGCTACAGCTGACCAGCAAACGCTAAACCCATATCTTTCGTAGGGTTTAAACGGCAGCTGACAAAACAGCACAGGTAAAGTGCAACTGCAATCTGCACTGGCCCAGGGCTACCATTAAAGGAATTCACCAAGTACAAAACTTGGCCGCCAAACACGGTTGCTTGGGAAGGTTTGGTTTAATTCATGGCTGAGGAGACACTATGGAGTTTACCTGCTCACGTGAAGCATGGCAGCAATACACCTTCAGTGTTCCAGCCAACTCGCTCTCTCCCCACACTGCCTGGGAATACCAGTGGGACCATTTTCTGCGTTGCCAGTAAATGTGAATCTATTCATTTAAAGTGTTGATCAAATTATATTATATTTCTAGTTGTCTTTGTGAATTAACCCATTCTGACCGGGCACCCATTTTGGTGTCAGCATCATGTTATGCTTTAGCTATTTAAAAATAGCAGATCTACAAGCTCATATCGCGCCACCGAGTGGCGCGATACGAGCTTGTAGGTCTGCTATTTTTGAAAAATCGAAGAGCGACTGACATTTTTAGAATCTGATCTCAGGTCAGAATGGGTTCATCAGACCAGTGTGTGTCCGGCGGAAACCTCGTATGAATCTGATCTCAGGTCAGAATGGGTTAAGGCTATGGGTATGTAATAGTATGGGCATGTTTGTCGTTGCCCTCATATTGTCCATCCCCGGGCAGGCAGCATCGGTCCTTGCCTATGTGTCTTGCCTACAGTATGTCTGCCCGATAGGTTGAAGGTAGACCTTTTATTAGTCCCGCACAGGAAATTCGTGTTCAGCTTCACCCAGCTGATGGCTGCTCAGAGGGTCGTGAAGAGCGCCCGGGGGGAGCTGTTATGGTTCAGGAACACTTCAACATGTATAGTGGGGCAGACGGGGGGGGAGGGGGGGGGGGGACCAGGGGACAAACTGATTACCAGATGGCCTCTCTATCCACTAAGATACTGTATATGGCCATGCCACAATTGGATTGTGGGGTTGCAGATACTTCTTGGGTAATGACAAATACCTGGCTGATCCCTGGTCTATATAAAATATTCCATATAAATATTAAATGCTTAATATTTAACATTTGTGTTGTCAATTGATTGTCCAATGTTGAATGTTCCCCTGCAGTATGTGAGAACTGAATACTGGCCAATGATGTGTCCTTTCCTTACATTTAGAATAAACGAGTTTGATTCAGTCTTTGTGCTAATGGGATTCTTTGAAGCCATCATATCTCAAGTTTGGATTTAAAATAAAAAGGATGAAGCCTTGTACGGCTTCAAACAAGCAACAGTACTGGTTTCCGGTCCGTTCATATCCACTGGGTCCGACTAAGGCTTGTACAGTATTTTAATTTCATTAACACACTAATGAGGGCCAAAACATTTTGAATTCGACCCTTCGGAGAACTTGGCAGTACAGCAACGGGGACCGATCCAACGCCAGGCACCAGCAGGTCCCTCACTCTGAGGAAGTGCAGTACGTGGTCCCTGTGCCATCGACGAGGATGCCGACAGCCCTCGGGAGGTGGCTCCCCTTGGGTGTGACGGTCCAAACTATGACGACGGCGATGAAGAAGATGAGAAGGCTTTGAGCAGCAGGTCGGCGGCCAGTCCAGGGGAGATGGCTCCCCTGGTGACCCTGTCCTCCAGGTGGGGCAGCTCTCCTCTGACAGCCGGGTGGTTCTGGAAGTGCTGCAGGACGCTCTCCTGGATCAGACTCCACATCCAGACTTTGTGCTGGGCCCTGCGGCGACGCTGCAGGTCCCCGCTGTCCAGCATCTTGTCCCGATACGACGCCATCTTCGCCCAGAGCTCGGGGATGCCCTCCCCGGTCTGAGAGGACACTCGCACCACCTGGTGGGGGTTGGGGTGGTGGGGATATAGCATATAATGCAATTAAATGGGTAATATGGCCATGGATTTGTTTTTTGGGGGGGGTAAATCTCATGCCAAGTTGTTAACATGGGTATTATGGATTACATTTAAGAATGCACCTTAAAGGGACATTTCACCCTTTTTGCATAAAACTATATGTTAATGACCTTTAGAAGATTTAGAACACTTTCCTGGGGGTCTTTATGTGTGTAATATGTGGTTTTAGATATTTTAGATTTCAGCAGTGAGCCCAGTGTCTCTGATGTCATGGACACTGGGCTCACTTACTTCCTGGACTACAATTCCCATAATGCTTTGGGGGCACTGCTCCTCCTTGTGGATAGGGAGGGCTGTCTTACTGAGACAACATGTAGTCCAGGAAGTAAGTGAGCCCATTGTCCATGACATCAGAGACACTGGGCTCACTGCTACAATCTAAAATATCTAAAACCACATATTACACACATGAAGACCCCCAGGAAAGTGTTCTAAAGCTCCTAAACGTCATTAACATCTATGTTTTGGCAAAAAGGGTGAAGTGTCCCTTTAAGTTATACTGCATGGTGACTTGAATTGAGTTAAGCTTCATGAACAATAGAATGATGGCTGCAAGCAGAGTTGAACTTGGGTAAATGTCTGTTACAGGACACTTATAGTCTCGTCAACTAGAGGTACTTTGATGATGTCGACACACTACAGCAGTCGGCTGTGCTTTCTGCTACACAGTCCCATATCCCGGGATAAAAGTGAAGAATGCCCTCTTGGGTTTGACTTTGATGGCAACATGAGATAAATCCTAATTTGAGATTTAAAAAAAGGCTGCCCTCAGGACAATTAAATCACACAGTCTAATGCATTACACTGAGACATGGAGCTAGAGGCACAGCTAGATCTCACAGCACAGTGCTGTCTAAGGCAGCAATTATTTTGGCTTGATAGAATTGTAGTTTTTAACAATTTCATTAAACAACAAGGCCACCCCAAAATAATTCTGGTGACATTTATTCTGTGTTTAACAGAAGACAATTATGCTGAAGAAAATGAAGTCCTCACACGTGACGGCCAGAGGGGCTTCTCTTTGACTCTGTAACATCTTGATCAAACACTCATTGTTTTGGCATATACATGACATGAAATAGACAAGCGACTTGGTTTCATAAAAATATAATTCCAACCAAATGTACTTTACCTAAGCTTCCAAAAACATTATGATCAAATTAAGGATGGATGAAATCGAAAGAGGAAGGCAGATTAACAAACAACAGTGAAAAGACAGAGAAAGGGAGCTCAGCATTAGACATAATCAATAGGCACGGCAACCAAGTTAAGACCGAGTTAAGTAAGAGAGGAAGACAGAGAAGAGAAGAAAGAGAGATGGGGGCTTATTTAGAAATGGTGTTAGGCCAAATAGAGCGAGGCAGGGCAACCAGTTAAGAGTGGGGATGGAGAAAGAAGAGACTAGAAGAAACAGAAACAAGATGGAAACAAGAGTGCAATACAGAGCATGAGAGAGAGAGAGAGAGAGAGAGAGAGAGAGAGAGAGAGATCAGGCTTTTATTCAGAGTGTGTGGGCTTCTAATCAGGAAAATGCATGACACAGCAGCAGCATTCAGAGCAGCAGTGGTGGTGGTGAGGGCTTGGATGGGTTGGAGCTAGGGGACTGGGGGAGGGGAGGGTGGTCGCTGCTTGGCCGCCTGCCAGGTGGGCAGATGCTGCATTGGACCAGGGAGACAAAGGGACAAGGCCAGCGAGGCGAGTGAGCGGGGGAGGGAGGGAGGCAGGCAGCGAGGAGACACTGCAGTACAGATTCTGTGAGGCCATGACATCATCATCCCCCCCCGGATCAGCTGACCTCTCCATGGGTCGTCTTGTTGGGGTCGGTTGACGGTGTGTGCGGGTGTGCGCACGCGCATATACAGTATGCTTTTTCTCTTCTTTTAAGGACAGACTCATGTGAGTACAGGCCAGCGTGTACAGTACAGTACGATGCCAAACTCAGAGTACAGGCCACCATGTACAGTACGATGCCAAACTCAGTTGAGATGTCAACTGACAACGCTTTCAATCTTCTCAATCAATTTGAATCTTACCATTTTACACACACACACACACACACACACACACACACACACACACACACACACACACACACACACTGTATAAACATAAAGACTCCCTTTCCCCATCCATTACACATTATCTCACTCTCTTTCTATCTCCCAGTCTAGCTGCTTTCACACATGTACCGTGACCATGAACTTATCTAGACATTAGATAATAATGTTTTCACACATGTACCGTAACCATGAACTTATCTAGACATTAGCCAGAGGGGCTGTATGTGAAAATGCAAATGTACCAATCAAATAGACCAGACATGCAACAGACTTGACACTGCCAACTCCCGAGTCAAAGATGTGTTGGGCTGAAAATATCACTTATTTTCTTAGCAATTATAGTGTTCCTACGGATTCCTTTTTCATTTAATCGAATAATCAAGAAGCATTGGGATTTATATATTTTTTTATTTTCTATATATCAATGAATTGACACGAAACAGATTTTTATAAATCGACTAAATCGATTAGTCTGACTACTTAAATGGTAAATGGTGCATTTATATAGCGCCTTGGATTTACATAGATTGTGCATTACATTCACCCATTCACCCAATCATACACTGATGGCGGCGGAAACCATGCAAGGCACCAACAAACTGGCAACTGGGGACTGTGAAAAGATGTCTCTCACACACACACACACACACACACACACACACACACACCCACCCTACCTTTGGTCTCCAGTTCAAGGATTTCTTCCTGAGCAGTTTGAGAGCGCTGGTGTACTCGGCCTGGATCCGCCGTGCTGGCACCACCAGGTCTCCATCAGACTTGGTCACCACCACCAGGTCGGCCATCTCTATGATGCCCCGCTTGATGCCCTGCGGGACCAGTGGAGGGCTCAGTCAGTTCATGTTACTCTAGTGTTGTACACACATCACATGTCTAGCCCATTCTGACCTGAGATCAGATTCATACGAGGTTTCCGCCGGACACACACTGGTCTGATGAACCCATTCTGACCTGAGATCAGATTCTAAAAATGTCAGTCGCTCTTCGATTTTTCAAAAATAGCAGACCTACAAGCTCGTATCGCGCCACTCGGTGGCGCGATATGAGCTTGTAGATCTGCTATTTTTCAATAGATAAAGCATAACATGATGCTGACACCAAAATGGGTGCCCGGTCAGAATGGGCTAGAGACTCCTAATCTGATTGAGGGCACTGTGATTCTGTGAATGAAGTGAAACAGATTGTGAGTTTATTAGATGGACGGTAATAGAGAGCTACTGTTTACTATAGTATGTCTGCTTACAGAGATGACAAAATGCCTCCTGAGATTGACGTCACTGGTCAGTTTCCCTGCAATCTTTTGATGATTGGGCCGATTGACATGCTTCCAAATTAGTTCGCTCAAAACTATTCTTGCATCCATTGCTGCAATTTGCTAACCTTTTCTTGTTTAATAATATAAACTTGTATGTGTATGTTTTTAAGTATACAGAGCAGCTAATCCCCGGCACCATTGGATCATAACGCTACTATGTGCTACATATTCCGGCATTTTTTCAACACAGTTTTTGCCTTAATGTTTTCTCTCACAAATCTGTACACATAATCTATGGCGTATTGTGATCAAGGTGTATCAGAATTTTCAGATTCCATTACAATTGACTATGCCTGCTTTCCAAAGTCTGTGGGCCTTTCTTTTTTGAGTGGTGCAACCACTCCAAGGAACAACAATGTCCCAATATGTCCCTATGTCCTAACCTATGTCCCTATGAGTACCAATAGGGGGTGCTGTTGCGCCACTCGCTTCAGACTGGTCTGATTTCCATGATGCAGATAAATCAGGAGTTCCCTGATAGTGAGCTTCATCTCTGGATGGTTTTAATATTCTACAGAATGTAGTCGAGTCTCATTCTCTATTAAGACTCGACCTATATCAATATCACTCCATATAAGACAACTCGACCCCGCATGGCACAGTGATAAAGTCCCTGAGCAACCACCACGGAGGTTGTGGGTTCGAATTCACTGTGGTGCATCCGGCTTTGTTGAGCATCTATGTGTCAGACAGCTCGTAAAAAAACAAACAGCTCGTGGTCACAATGCAAAAACCTTTATTATACCAACGTTTCGGCAACAGAATGCCTTCTTCACAGTGACAACACAAATGTGTGTAGGGAGGAATTCATTGGTATAATAACTGCCATCAGACTCTATAATGCAAATGCATAAGAACTGTCTCCCCCAATGTATACGGTCCTATGGTGGTTCTGGTCTTATGTGTTTATGTCCACCTGTGTCTGTTGTCCAGCGGTTTTATTTAATCATGCTGCTGTGCTGCTGCTGTAACGCCTCATTTTCCCTTTGGGGATAAATTGCGGCCGCACATCGTAGTTACAGCAAAACGTACAGGAAGCCTGTAACACTCAGGCCTGTCACGCTTCTGTCACACGCTCTTCATGTAATGCTTTGTCACGCTCTTCAGGTAATGCTGCACGCACGCACGCACACACACACACACACACACACACACACACACACACACACACACACACACACACACACACACACACACACACACACACACACACACACACACACACACACACACACACACACACACACACACACACACACACACACACACACACACACACACACACACACACACAGGCGATTCTTTTGTTTCTGTACATTTCGAGAAGTTTATTTGTACGGAGGTACAAAGTGACAGGAGTGCAACCTTTTCATATTGCGTCAAATAAGAACTGTGTTCCAAAAATAAACAAATGATCGTGGTGGTTTGACTCATATGGATATAAAGAATCAACTGACTGAGAGAAAACGTTGCTGCCGTCAAAGTATTAAATATTTCGCTATAAACAGACTATCAAATATCTTGCAAAACACTGTACTTACTGATCAGCGACAAACTTTGTATGCACACTGCAAGTAGGCCACAGACATACCACCACTATTTATCTATTTTTCACCTTGTAAACTTTTAGAAAATATTTACATTTATAATTTTATAAAGGAAGTCAATGGGGCTCATATCTGATTTGAGTCCAATTGAGTCCATTGTGAATCATAGTGGCCACATGAAATTTGAGATGCACATGTTCCCCATGTGGATTAACTGTTGCTAAGTATGTTTGATGCTTTAAAAATATCTGTAACATAATTACAGACGCCCAATTGAGTATCTTGTATAGAGTAATTAATTCCATGTTGTACGTGTGGAAGCTAAATTATGTGTGCAAAACCACTAGACTGAGTGACCCCCCACTTAACCTGGAAAATGTGTTACAGAATAACTCAAGTATAGATGTATATAGTTGCCTAGATACAGGTAGAAGTCACTTGTACGTTAAAGGAATATAAAGATAATATGACAGCTTGAAACCAACTGAACAAACATTGATTTTACAATAGAAATTGGGGCCCAGAGATAGAAATGCCATTAGTTTTGCCATTAAATGGGGGTCTGTAGACTAATGCATGTCAAACTGGGGGTCCTTGAAATGTAACAGGTTGAGAATGACTGCTAGTCGTAAAAAATCAGATTAGGGGGTCCCTGGCATATCTTTTCAAATGGGGGTCTACAGGCTAATTAGTGTCAATTTGGGGGTCCTTGACATGAAAAAGTTTAGGAACCCCTGAGTTAAACTGTCTTTTAGTGCTATGAGAGTATTGAGTAACACACTGACTGGACCCATACATGCCCAATTACGGTCAGTCGCTCTAGAGATTCCCCAAGGTTTTAATCGTGACGAAGACCCAAAAGAGAAATTTGACGTTTGCCTGGGACCCAAACTAGTGAAAATAGCAGATCTACAAGCTCGGCTATTTTCACTACTTCTTAAACATTTGTTTTTAAAATTAAGGGAATTCCTTAAAAAAAAAAATCTTCATGAAATTACTGAAAAAAGTAATTAAATTGTTTTTAATGAATGAAAATCTTTGTTTTTTTGGGAATGTTTTTGAAGATGTTTTGAAAAAAATCTTAAAAACAAAATGTCTGGAAAACAGTGCCAATGGTTCTCAAAGTGGGACAATCTGGGTTCCTTGAGGGGGATCCAAATGGACTCATATAGTCTGCTGTGGACGGGGTCCTTTAGCTTTGAGAACCACTGCTCTAGCCCATTCTGACCTGAGATCAGATTCATACGAGTTTTCCGCCGGACACACACTGGTCTGATGAACCCATTCTGACCTGAGATCAGATTCTAAAAATGTCAGTCGTTCTTCGATTTTTCAAAAAGTAGCAGACCTACAAGCTCGTATCGCGCCACTCGGTGGCGCGATATGAGCTTGTAGATCTGCTATTTTTCAATAGCTAAAGCACGACATGATGCTAACACCAAAATGGGTGCCCGTTCAGAATGGGCTAGAATGAGAGCTAATAGAATCTGGCTGGCATGTCACTGTTTTTCACTGACCTGGAGTTCGTCGCCACCTGCTGGTGGAATAAGGAGAACAAACATGTCCACCATGTCAGCCACTGCAAACTCTGACTGACCCACACCTGGAAAACACAAGCCATGGCTTCAGGTTCACCGGTGCTACTGTGATGTTGGCAGCGTGCTCATTATTCTTCATCACAGCATTTCATCTCGCTGACATTTGTTATATTTGTTGTTCCTAAGTCTCTTGAGACAGACTGTTGACTCCGTCAAAAGCGCTGTTTTTCCATTTATTTGTTGATGATGCGTTCTCAGATTGGTTACTACATGCCCACTGCCTTGATCATTTCACACACTTTATTCTTTAAAGGACTACAGCACCCATTTTCAACCTTATCTTACTATAATTGGTCCTCACTAATAATGCTCATGCTATTTTTGAAAATTTGATAAAATGTGGTGCAAATCTTATAAGAAAGAATATATATTCTTTCAGAGCAAAAGTTTTTAACTCAAATCTAAGCTTCCTGGAACAACATATTTTCAGATGGGGTTCGGCGGCCAATTACATATATTTTTGGGGATGCGCATGAAAATGTTTGAGAACGACATTGTAGAATCGAGCTCAGGTCTAAATGGGTTAAGCATCCATTTAACGTCTCTTACGTATTCTCTGAATATTTTAGCCTGTTGTGCGAGCACATGCTTCATGCAATCCAAGCAACCGCTGGAGGTACCAGGTAGTCTTACTCTTACCTACAGTCTCTACAAGAACGATGTCATATCCGGCGCCCTCACAGAGGACGATGGCCTCGTTTGTGGTTCTGGTGACGCCGCCTAAAGTTCCAGAGGTCGGGGACGGTCTGATAAAAGCATTCATGTCCCTGGACAGCTCTGTCATACGAGTTTTATCACCCATCAGAGAGCCTGGATAGAGAAGAGTGATTTATATAGCATATCAATCAATCAATCAAGCAAGCAAAATGGCATTCCATCATTTATTTAGTGTTATTCCATACATTAAGTGCACTGCATCTAGTGAGGGGTGCCATGTCATGCCCATGACATGGAACATAAAAAAGGGAGGCATGCTTAAAAAAACTTTGTTTTTCTTGAACGTATGTATGTACGTTTCGATTGTTGTTTGGAAAATAAAAACTAAGTTTCAAAAAAAAGAAGAAAGAAAGTCCATAGACTTGCTGCCACATGACGTCACAATGAACATTCAGGCGTTGGGAGGGCCCCTCAAAGAGAAGCAAATTTGGCACAAATTGTGCCCAAAATGCAAAAGAGAGACTGGCACATATGATCTGGAGCTGTCCAGTAATCAGACAAGTGAAGGCAGAGATCTGTCAAATTATGGGTTATCATCATGTGGGAAATATACGAAACAAATACAATGTTAAACTGATTAGAATACTTCTGTATATTTTGCGAGAAAGAGCATTCTCAAGGTTTGGGTTGCTAAAGATCCACCCTCCTTAGCAGACTGGTGTGAAACCGTGGTAAGGATAATACCCTTAGAAAAGCTTACATGTCATAAATTACTATTATCAAGGCTTTGTAAAGGTTTGGCAACCACTCATAAATGTAGTAGACACTTCCAGGACGATTTCTTTCTTTTCTGTATGGTTTTGTTTGTTTTGGTATTGTCGTTTGTTATGCGTGATGTTCCGATATAATGTACTGTGATCTGAACCTAATAAATTACATAAATGTATGCTGCTGCAGAGGCCTCTGCAGAGCATCTACAGCAGGGAAGATAGAGTTAGACACATGTCTCTATCTCTAGACAGGCTCCACTCCTCATCTATATACTGTATGCCTGATAATTGGCCATCAACGCGTTTTGCAGTGCAATTTTGTCCACAGGCTGTGCAAACTGTGCAAGTGCAAACTTGCTTGTATCTACCGTATCATATCGACCTCCACTGTGACAGGCGTCATCAGCTTCATACGGATTGGTCTTGCAGCTCACCGTCTTCATATTGGAAATCCACTGCTCTCCTTCATTCATCACTTCTCATCATCACTTTTCGGCCGCGGTCGAAATCATGGATTTCACAATGACACGCCAGACTTCCCGGTCCTTCTATTGCAGACCTGGGCACTATTCGGCCCGGCCGGGGGCCAAATACGGCCCTTTGGCTGACTCTGACTGGCCTGTGAAAGGTCACTTGGAAATTAGCCCATTCTGACCTGAGATCAGATTCATACGAGGTTTCCACTGGACACACACAAATCTTCGATTTTTCAAAAATAGCAGACCTACAAGCTCGTATCGCGCCACTCGGTGGCGCGATATGAGCTTGTAGATCTGCTATTTTTCAATAGCTAAAGCATAACATGATGCCAACACCAAAATGGGTGCCCGGTCAGAATGGGTTAGAAAGCAAAACGTACTTTCAAATTTGACCTTATGCATGGACTAAAACTGCATTACTTTTATTTTGAAGCCTGTTTATTCATGTACACATTGACAACCTGTTACTGTACCTTCCTTGTCACCCCTCAAACATGTCTGCTCGTGTCAAAAATAGAAAGGTAGATGCCAAATGCAGAGGTTTCAACAAAATATGGACTACTGAGTATTTCTATTTACTGAAGTCAGAGGTAATAATGATAACATATACTCTTATACCAGCTTGTCAAAACAATGCCATTTTATATAAATAAATGTAATATTATGCAGAATAGAGTTCAGCCTTTTGGCCTGGACCTCCACTATATTTTCTGTTTCTCATTTGGCCCCTTGGGAAAAATAATTGCCCACCCTATTCTATTGCCATCCCCAGTTCCTGCTTACTGATGTGTCCCTAGCGATGACATCAGGGAACGACAGTTTTCTACCTCTGGTCTGCTTTGAGGCAGGATTCCAGAGAAGAAGGTATAGATATAACTTCATGATCAGCTCTGTAGCAGTAGCCGGCAAACTGTGTTCTTATGGATCGGACTAGTGAAGAAGATTGCCGTACATTAGAGAAGTCGATGGGTGGCTCTCACAAGAGAGATTTTGCGCTCTCATTAGAAGGCTCAAGGTTCAAGGTTCAACTTTATTTTCAGCAATACCTGTTACAGAGTAAAAGGCACGTGAAATTCATTGTGTGTTAAAAAACCCAAAGAAACAGCTACAGTCTAGTGTCAAATAATCTATGTAAAAAAACTAAGTGCAAGTTAAAACTATCATCTCTAAACTAAAACTACTGAAAAGTGCAAGATCTTAGACATATGGCCAAATAGCCCAGGCCTTGTAGTGTTCAGTGTCTATTCATAAGTCTGATGGCGGAAAGGAAGAATGTGTTCCATAGTCTCTGTGTGCGGCTGGCGAGGCTGAGGAACCTCAGCTGGCCGCGGCCACTTAGATGGTTCAAACAGGCTGTGGCCTGGATGATACACATCTTTAACAATCCGTTTCGCCGTGGCCACGCATCGGCTTTCGTATAATCACTGGAGGGAGGGAAGCTCACCTCCAATTATACGCTGGGCTGCTTTCACTACCCTCTATAGTGCCTTCTGCTGTTGGACAGTGCAGCTCCCGTACCACATGATGGTCTTTTTGTTCATTTCTGTCATGTGTGCTGGGGAGAGCATGATAGCAGAAGACATGGGAAACGTGTCCCTCAGTGGTTATATATCTGACCGTCCCTCCCATCCAGTTGTCATGTATTTGACTGTCCAGTGATTGTGTATCCAATCGAGTGGTTTAGAATGTCCCCTGTGTTGGTGATTAAAATTTAATGTGTTCAGGTACCACTATGAAATGTGTGTTCGTCGTTATGTTAAGAGGACTGGAGAGTCTAGCCTCATATTGAACTTGAGTGAGTTCGATGAGTTTTCGGTACATGGTTCGTTATACAGAGCGGCTGGATAGTCTAGCCTCGCTCTTATTGAACTTGCGAGTTCGATGTGTTTCATATTCAAAGCTAAAAGTCAAAGCTCCTCAGTGGAGTTATAGAAAGCAGCTCCTCAGTGGCGGTGGAAAGTAGCTCCGCAGTGGAGATAGAGATGTTCTCAGTAGGATCCTTGATAGGAAGGAAATGAATAACATGGTTTGTTTTGTGTCATCTAACTTTAAGATATGCATTCGTGTAAGATAAAAATGCAAACGTACTCGTATAGGTCCCTGACCTTGTATGTTAATTCAGTTTGGTTCTGTTCTGGCAGACGGGCAGCGCTTGCGTGGGAACCTGCCATGGGAACGACTGGATAGTTTCATGAGGTGGTTGTTACCAGAATAGCTACTCTAGCTTGAGTCATTATTCAATCTTCCTTTTTTTTAATGAAGTGATTCGTTAGTATGCACAGTTTGCAGGTTGTATTATCTCCCTATGATATTTGTTCTGATAACTTAACCTAAATGCGATTTGGTTATGTTTGAATGGTAAATATTATGTAGAACTTCACTATAGAGTGCAGGGGGGGGGTCTTGATAGGCGTGCTCCTCACTAGAGTATAGTTGCGGCTAACTTTGAATGTTGTTCAAGTTAAAGAAATGTAAACCAAGTTAATTCTGGTGTACCCTGTAATTTATGCGTTTGGGAGGGTTGTGCCCAGAACTAAAATCTTGATTTTGGGGGTGGGGGTGTTACGGCCGCAGGCCTATATATATATATATATATATATATATATGTCTTTGTCTGCGTGGTGCGCACAGTGCGCGCCCCCTTTGCCTAACCGATCCCTGTAGGTCCGTCAGCGCAGCCATTGGAGTATTACCGCCTCTCCGCTGTTGGTCGCCCGCTCCGCATCTCGCTCCTCCAACCAGCTTCTACACCTGCGCCCACCTGACGGCATAAAGGCGTCAGGAAGCCTTCACTCCGGGCCGCTGTCCAACACAGCCAGTCTCCAGAGTGGAGCAGGCTAGAGGCAGCGCGCCCTCCGTGCAGAGAGAACATGCACGGAGTAATATAGCGCAACATCAGTATGGCAAGAGTTGCTAATGCTATGTTTGATCAGTCTGTTGAGCGAAACCCCGTCTGTTGTTAATCATTCATGTTAAAGTCCATTGTTGTGTCATGATCAAGAGCAGTAGTATATAGCAGGTAGTATGTCATAGTATTTCATGTCAGTTTCATGTCAATTGAGAGGTAGGATGTTTTGATCGTTTCTTTGATTTAGGACCTGAACAGCCCTGCTCGCCCTGTAAATAGCACTTCTGAGATTCATATTGAATACATGTATGTATATATATTGTTACTATAATTTGTGTGCCACAGAATAAGAAATAAAATAACTTTGGCATTTTACCACCTTGCACCGTAAGCAGTACAGGCGTTGTTGTAGCCTGGCTAATAAGCGAGACCGAATCAGCCGTTGGCAAAAAAAATTGCCTGCCGGCGGATTACGTCAAATACCACACGACAGTGTGATTTGAGTCTGGCTTATTAGCCAGGCTAGTGTTGTTGTGCCTTTTTCACCAAATGAGTGGTGTGAGTAGCCCACTTAAGGTCCTCATCAATGTGTGTGCCAAGGAACTTGAACTCACTGACGCGCTCCACTGCAACTCCATTGATGTAGATTGGTGTGTGTTCGCTCCTCTTGTCTCCTGAAATCCACAATTAGCTCCTTGGTCTTTCCAGCGTTCAGAGCTAGGTTGTTCTCCCGACACCATAGCGCCAGTTTATTGACCTCGTCTCTGTAGGCCGTTTCGCTGGCATCACCATGAGTGTGGTGTCATCGGCATACTTAATGATGATATTTCAGCCGTGTGTGTACAAGGAGTACAAGAGGGGGCTGAGCACACAGCCTTGGGGTGCACCAGTGTTGAGGGTCATTGGGTCGGATGTTACAGTATGTTCCCCATCCGCACCACCTGAGCACGGTTCGACAAGAAGTCCAGTATCCACCTGCACATGATTGGGTGCAGGCAGGCCTAGGTCTCTGAGCTTCATGTCCAGTATTGCAGGGACAATTGTGTTGAAGGCGGAGCTGAAGTCCACAAACAGCATCCGCACATGCCTGTTGTTGCTCCCTCTCTTGTCCAAGTGAGTGAGGGCGGTGTGGAGAGCCATGGCCACTGCATCATCGGTAGATCTGTTTTTCCGGTATGCAAACTGGCATGGATCCAGTGTAGCGGGCAGGACCGAGCAGATGTAATCTCTCACTAGTCTCTCAAAACACTTGCTGACAATTGGTGTTAAGGCAACAGGTCTCCAGTCATTGTAGCATGATGTATTCGTACTCTTGGGTACCGATACAATGGTGGACAGCAGGAACTTCAGCTTGGGAGAGGGAGAGATTGAAGATGTCTGTGAACAGACTTTAAGGACACAACCTGGAATGCCATCAGGGCCTGCCGCTTTGCGGGTGTTCACTCGCATGAAGGCCATACGCACATCAGCCTCTGAGATGGATAATGGGCTGGCCTCCTGAAGTATCGCAGGCTCTGGTGGACTGGTGTTGGTGCCCTCTGTCTCAAATCGGGCAAAGATATTCAGCTCATTGGGGAGGGGGCTCCTCACTTCTTGGGGGCTCATCACTTCTAGTGACATCCCTCCCTCCCTCACCCACCTTGACTTTGTGTGAGTGTCACTATCAACTGCTTTGGTCTATAAGGTTTCAGCCTGGAAACCAGACAAAGCTGACAGTACAAAGTAAACAGGCTATGCAGTGATATTAGTCTGGCCAGGCCAGGTGCTGCACATGGTCAATATCCCATTAAATATCTTATATATTTATGTCTGATGTGCATTTAAATTTATTTTCCTCTGTTCCTTGCTAAATGATCTGTCCTTCATTCGTTTGTCTTAATGGTCAATATGCCATTATATATCTTGTGTATTTGTCCCTGATGTGCATTTCCCATTTCCTTTAGTTTTTTGTTCCTTGCTTCATCTGTCCTTCATTTCCGCTTTGTCTTAATTGTCCAATAAATGCATTAAAAACTGCTCGTACAAGAGATATTGTGGAAAAAGAAATGTGCATTACTGTAAGAGTGCTACTCTGTATACCTGGAAAGCATTATAAGGAATTGCTTAATATCACATGGTTATCACAGGTTCTGAACAAGAAAAAGACTAAGACATAAGAAAATATCCAATGAACATACAGTTGCCAATGACAACATTAATAACATCATGTTGATGACGATGTGGGAACTGGGAAGTACCTCCTGTGGTGCAGGAGGAGGGGTCGACAGCCAGCACTGACACTTTGTGTCCTTGTCCCGTCAACATCTTCCCCAGCACCTCGATGAAAGAAGACTTCCCTGCTCCCGGTGGGCCGGACAGACCTGGAACAAACAGTCAGCACAGCACACAGCTCAAACTAAATGCACAGCCGAGTGAGCCATGTATAAAAATACATGTTAGGACAAGTAGTTCCCACAAAAAAAAACTTATTTTATATCAATTACACACCGCATGAAGCCTTGGAGTCCTATTTTTTTGTTTTTGTCCCATTCCTATGCCAATTATTTGATGACCAGCAGAGCCTCCGGTAGGAGACTACCAAGTCTCCTATTGACCATTGACCCAGTCGTCAAACTATTGGCTCAGGAGTCAGGAATACGACAAAAACAAAACAATCTCCATGAATTCGAGGCTTCGTGGGGTGTGGTATTGATAGAAAATAAGTCATGTTTTGTGTCTCTTTAACAAGAGACAGAAAACAAAACAAAACCACAGCAAAGACCTACAGACCTACTCTGAAGGCCAGCGGCTTCCCTTGGTTCCTCTGTTCCTGTTCCTCCCGGAAGGAGACCACTCTCTGCAGCAGCACCTGGGACAGCTCCTTCTTCCTGGGGTGCTGGGTCTCCACCAGGGTAATGGACTCGGCCAGGGAGGCCCGCTGACCGCTTATCAGTCCTTCATAAAGTTTATTCAACAACCTCTTTTCAGGCGCGCTCAGGTCTTGTATGTGTTGGCTAAGAGCCGCCTCCACCACTCCACCAGCAGACCTCCTGTGCTGCCAGCTGTGCACGCTGGCGAGGAGGAGGCATCGGGTCTTGTTAGTCGAAGGGGATGACAGGTGCTTATATTGATAAGACACGTGGCGGAGGAGAGCAAATCCACTCAGCCCCATTTATAACACACAGGGCGCCTATAGGAGGAGAATTGTGGCGTGAAACCCCAGTGTGGTTCAGGAAGGCAGTGAATTACAACATGGATGTATAGTGCAATAATAATAATAATAATGAATTATTATTATAATTATTATTATAATGATAATACAATTATTATAACTTTCTAAGTAACTAATGTTGATACGTTTCATCTGGAGACTCGTGCTGACAGTATTATTAGAAAATGTTGGTAAAGTGCTAAATGCATAGGCTACCAGTGATGTTGTTACATAAGTGCAAGTTACAGACTGCTGTGAATTACACACACACACACACACACACACACACACACACACACACATTCACTGGCTAAAGAGGAGCACAGTCACTGACACTTTACCTAACTGCGTCAAATCCACTTCTAGCGTTGTCTATCTTCGGATATCGTGTGAATCTAAACTACATCTTAATTCAAATGTTTTAATAAGCACATCTATCTGCTCTGATTGGATTCACGTTGACCTCCCACCATCGAATTGTTGTTGTCCCCCACTTTTTGCTCCTTTCACTTCCTACTTCCTGTGACGTAGTGTTTCGCCCCTTGCCGTCGTGATGCCAGCGTGAGGTGACGGTGATACATGTATCCTCGAAATCTGACAAAAATATTGTGTTCATTTCATAGGATTTTATATTTTTTATATAAATAAATCACATGAATAGTCAATCACTTGGGCTTGGGGGGACTTTATTTTTCCATTGGGAAAAACACCAGGACACTAGTCGTGTTGCCTCCTCTTCCCAGTAGGTGGCAGCACATATCTTTTCCTTCCCAACTTCAAGTACAAGGATGTTTGGAGTTACAAACGATTACAAATCAGTGCTGATTTCTACAATATTTGTATAATATACAGATCTTTACAATCTATGATACAGTCAGTACTCACTTTATGGGTCAAATCTGAATATGGTGGCATTTTTAGGAATATTAATGTGTTTATTGGTTTCATGATTATATTATGGCTTTTACTTTAATAGCCTACTAGTAATAATAATAGATAATAGATGCCATTATTTTAAGGTCCGTATCAGAAGTTCGTCTTGTCATTGTGGATGCTGCATTGCTGCCGTTCTCTTTTCAATAACTAGACATACAGCCTGGAAGCTTGGCTTTTCATGTTGACCTGGACGACCCAAGTGAAGACTAACCTAATCATTGCAGTTGAAAATGATGATAAATAGGAGCTTATAGCTATACGCGCACACACGCACGCACACACACGCTATAGCCTACACGCGCACACACACACACACACACACACACAGTTTATTGTATTTTTGTTTGTTTGCTTTTAAGACAAAGAAAGGCTGTGTAATGAAACGATTTTATTGAATCTTCCAGTAGAGACTTGATATTCATGGAATAAATCTGCTTTTCTGGGAGTGCTACAGAGATAGAGAAAAAATAAAAGAACAAAGGAAAATAAAACAAAGAGACAATCTGTGAAAGTGCAGACAAATGAAACAACAAAAAACTTTCAAAAATACAAAAAGAATATAAAGAATATAACATATTCTTAATAGCAAATGGGATTGCTCAAAGCATAAAATAATTCAAAGGCAAAAATCTGCATTTAATAAAAAACAAACAAAATCATTACAACCATCAGTAACTGATAGCTACCTTTTTTCATTCAACAATTTAATAATTTTGTATGTTCAGGCAAAACACATCCCCCCCCCCAACAGTCTTTTTGCTGAGTCAACGTAACAAGAGAAAAAAGCAGAGCTGATGAAATATCTATCCTCAATGTGACTCTGTAGTTGATGTGTTTAGTTGCACTGTAAAGCCTGAGTTATACTTAGTTGTGTGCATGTTATGCACCGAAAATAGCTGATCTATAAGCTCACAATGCGTCCCAAATAACGCAACTAAGAATACATCAGTAACGCAACTAAGAATACATCAGGCTCAACTTACTGTTTACTACAGCAAAAGAGACAGACTGAACTGCACTTGTATTTTGTCTGTTGTTCAGTGTCACATTAAGCTACCTACCAGCCTTCAATGTGTAACACTACCCTAACCAAACTACGCTTTGCAAAATCAGACTGCACAGCACCTACTCTAATGGTGAATATATCTAAACACTAGGCATATTTTTATTCTCTTAAAAGTCAGTTGAACACAAGTGTAACACAAGATGAGCAACATTTTTAAACATTACATGTATTATTCTCGTATGCCCTCACATTGCCATGCCACTGCACCAAACCCCATTTACCACCTACAAACTCTCCCCAAATTAAGCCATCATATTAGCTTTTTAATCTTTTTGATGTCATTTTGCATTCACATTTAAATGCAAAAGTTACATTTTACACACATTTTTCCAAATCTATAAAGACATTTATTTCATTTTGTTCAACCTTATTGTTCATTGACCAAACCCTGGGTAACTTGGTTCATGTCTAGAAGTCATTTCATGCCAACTCCATTGCAGTCTGGCAAAGAGTTACTGTAGCTGGCAGAGGCAGATCTAGCGGAACAACTGCAATGTAGCTGACCTGGAATGTCCCGTCATCATTGCTAACTACACTTCTGTATAATCTGGATGATTCCCAGTGGAATATTGAGATGCAAACTAGGTACTGTGTGAGAGGGGGGAAAAAGAACAATGAGAAATGTTGAGGAGAAATTGTGGAAGCAAGACCAGGGGAGGATACTTGCGTCACAATTGAGTGCGATGGTCTGATTATTACAGTTGGTCACAAAGCTCAAGTATCTTCCAGTTGTAACATGCTCATTTTCCTTGCCCGATCACCCACCCGCCCTTCCCTCCCCTCCCGCCCTTCCCTCCCCCTTCAACCTGTCTGCAAATGTGCCCAATTCAGACATCCTTCAAGTAAGATTACAAATAAAACTGTTCAACAACCCCCGAAACCCCATCCTACCCGACAACAAACCCTACTGGCCCGAAGATCAGCTTGTGTTTCAAGCAAACACCTCTAATGATCATCGATGATGAGAGCGGGTTGACTGAAGCACCATGCACAGTAAAACCCTCAGTCAGTGTTGTTAACCCATTTAGACCTGGGGCCCATTCTAGAAACACCTTCTAAATCTTGTCCAATGTTTTCTGAAAATTAAAAAATGTTAATTAAAAAATGTCAAAAAATAATAAATTGCTATATAAAAACTGGCAACAGATATTGTTACACAAACTGTTCCTAGATTGAAAGGTATAACAACGTATAAGTGTTCCAGGCCTAAATGGGATCATCCATGTATAACTCTGAGAGTCTACAAACAGGAGCTATATCAACTATTACAAAAAAAAAAAAAGATGTCTTGCCAATAGTGACGTTCTTTTTGCCAGAAATGAGTGCGTTCCATAAAATAAGTGTCCGTGAAGTGCCTGCACATCTCGCTGTCTCTTTTTGCACAGTCTCAGAGTCAAATTAACACTCGTGGATTTTGCCGTGTGCCAATCTGGGGGCCAGCTAACGACTCCCCTATAGTATTCTCTCGCTATACTGGAACCAAAATGCTGGGGTGTGGAGCGCCCGGGGCCGAGGACAGATGGCGCCTAGGACACGGAGGAGATGGGGTTGTGGGGAGAACCCATCTGGGTGAGCACCTTGTCCAGCCATTGCAGGGGGCCGTGCAGGTGGATCTCGATCCAGCAAGGTGTGCTGGTCACATCCTGCCGGTGGTACTCAGCACCCCAGCCCTAGAACACACACGCACACGCACACACGCACACACACACACACACACACACACACACACACACACACACACACACACACACACACACACACACACACACACACACACACACACACACACACACACACACACACAGACACACACACACACACACACACACACACACACAGTTACCAATGATTCGCCATGCAACTCCTTGCAACATAAAACTACTTACATCTACTTAGTGGTGCGGTCTAAAACTGTCTTGGTGCAAGGAGTGCGGTTGCATTAGTGCGGTTTGGGCTTAACCCATTCTGACCTGAGATCAGATTCTAAAAATGTCTACTACATCCTGACAGTTTCATTATTAACCCATTCTGACCTGAGATCAGATTCTAAAAGTGTCTTCGATTTTTCAAAAATAGCAGACCTACAAGCTCGTATCGCGCCACTCGGTGGCGCGATATGAGCTTGTAGATCTGCTATTTTTCAATAGCTAAAGCATAACATGATGCCAACACCAAAATGGGTGCCCGGTCAGAATGGGTTAAGAGAGAGATCACTTCCTGGTCACTACGTGTTGGCATAGAAACCAATCAGGCTTGCCAAGCCATGCCTTATGATAATTATCTGCAGTCTGCTGCACAGTTGGAACGTGCCTTTGACCAATCACATTTCTTGGGCGAAGCTATGCACTTCACATGAGTCTCAAACCACATTCTGAAGACCCCGTTCTGCCCACCTAATCTCTAATACAGCACTTAACTACAATGTAGAGCGAGGCATATTAAATTGTGTGATGATGTGTGTGCGACGTGCGTGTGTGTGTGTGTGTGTGTGTGTGAGTGTGTGTGTGTGTGTGTGTGTGTGTGTGAGAGAGAGAGAGAGAGAGAGAGAGAGAGAGAATAAGTGTGCAACCTTGACAAAGCTCATGCGGATAGTGCACATCTTGGTGAGCTCATAGACGGCCTCAAAGCCGTGGTTGACAGACTGCGCCAGCAGCTCGGCAAACTCCTGATTGTTGAAGATTTTGAGACTGCAGCCGCTGGGGATCTTGCAGACGGTGGTGGGATGGAAGCCGTGGTGGTAATTACAGTTACGACTCTGGACAAAGATGCTGCTGTCACTCAGACACTCTGCATACACCTCCCCACCGACGTAGTACAGGTGGACCCCTGGAAGGGAACATAATGTGACAGAGGGGAGGTTTAACCCATTCTGACCTGAGATCAGATTCATACGAGGTTTCCGCCGGACACACACTGGTCTGATGAACCCATTCTGACCTGAGATCAGATTCTAAAAATGTCAGTCGCTCTTCGATTTTTCAAAAATAGCAGACCTACAAGCTCGTATCGCGCCACTCGGTGGCGCGATATGAGCTTGTAGATCTGCTATTTTTCAATAGCTAAAGCATAACATGATGCTGACACCAAAATGGGTGCCCGGTCAGAATGGTTTAAAGGTCATGCCTTTGATTTGTGTTTCGGGTTAGTGAATGCCACACTATTTATCCATAATGTATAAATGATGGATAAGGGGTCAGGACAACGAGGCCTTTCCGTGGAGGGGTCAGAGTGAAATTTGGACTTGGAAACAACATGTATGACAGAGACAATTCCCTTCACTGTATGTTTTGACTTACTTTGTGTTCCTACAATCCCCATGAGACACTTTATGTTTTCACATTCGTGGATGTTACTGCAGTGTAAGAGTAGACTTTTCAGCCCATCTTCTGTGACACTTCAGTCCTAGTATAGTGTCCTATATGAATGCATTTAGTGTGTTCAGATGGGTAGAGGCCTTGTAGAAGCCTTATTGTCCTATTATGAATGCATTTAGTGTGTTCAGAACACGCACCACTACTACTGACGACAACCGTACTGATCCCTTTTTCATGATTTCATGATTGGCTACCTCTCTAAGCCAATGGGAGACTTACCCAAAAAACCAATAGTCTGAACGGCATTAAAAACCCATACTCTGGCCTGGGCCGTGGCTCAGCGGTCCAGGCACCTTGGTTGGTAATTCCCGACTTCCCGATTCCCGCTCCATTCCCCCCATAAAAAAAATATAAAATAAAGGGGAAAGCCACAAAAAATATATAAAAATAAACATGCTAATGTTATGAGCTAACTGAAGTTAGAGGAATGCCATAACAAAACACAGTGAGTGAACCAACAAAAGTTGGGCGCAACAAGAGGTTGCTGCACCTGGCATTCTTGTTTTCAAATGAATCAAAACAGAGACACGCGGAAGATTGCTCCGTTTTATGCTGCTAATTAGACCCATACGCTGTGCAGGACACAGCTGTGCAGGACACAGCTGTGCAGGACACAGCGTATATGTGAGATACAGGAAAGGAGAGGAGCTTCACGCTGTATGGTTCGATACGCAGACAAACGCCTAACGGCATTGAGTGGGCAGCTTTGCTTTTCTACATCTTGTCATTGGCTCATACTGTACTTCAATACAGACCTTTGCCGATGTGCCGCCGGGTGTTCTCGATGGTGGAGTTGCGGTTGACGTTGGAGAGGAGGCCGAGGCAGAAGCGGTTGCGGTTGTTGGAGGGGTCCGTGAAGCCGTCCACCAGCACGCTGGTGGAGGAGGCCTGGAAGGCTTCGCCCACGCGGTTGTTGAGCTCGTAGTAAACAATGGAGCACCAGTGCTTCGGCTCTTCATAGGCTACCGGCTGGACATCTGCACAGGAAACACATTGATATGTTACACACCATCAGCACAATGTGACTCTCACACAAACACACACACACGCACACGCACAGACACACACACACACACACACACACCTAGGAGTCTTTCTACTACAAGGGAAGTTGCACAGCAATCCATCAGAGTAGTAATAACCAGTAAGACGCCTGGGGGGCGAGAAGCGACCTCGCCCTTAACCCATTCTGACCTGAGATCAGATTCATACGAGGTTTTCCACTGGACACACACTGGTCTGATGAACCCATTCTGACCTGAGATCAGATTCTAAAAAATTCTGTTCGTTCTTCGATTTTTCAAAAATAGCAGACCTACAAGCTCGTATCGCGCCACTCGGTGGCGCGATATGAGCTTGTAGATCTGCTATTTTTAAATAGCTAAAGCATAACGTGATGCCGACACCAAAATGGGTGCCCGGTCAGAATGGGTTAAAGGGTGAGGTCGCGTGCACTGGCCATATATGGAGCGTATCTTGAGTGTACACAGGGTGTGATGAGGTCAGATCAAGATATGGAACGTCAGAACAGGTCAGCTTCCATATTCAGTATGGAGATCTAAGGGTGGCAGCGGGGGCAGTGTATTGAATATACAGGGTTTGATGAGGTCCCAGGTCAGGGCCAGGCCTTCATTTCCGGGCCTATTGAGAACTCAAATTTTCGCCGGCTGCCAGGCATGGCTGCACTAATAACTTTGGGGCAAATAACTATCCCTGATGATGTAATGCGATGTCACGAGTCCTGGGCACCATATATGGGGCTTTCCCCATGTATGTATGTACAATAATTGTATATAGCAAAAACAGAGTTTACAAAGTGTTTTCCTGCTATATGACATTAAGACAAAG
Organism: Protomyctophum parallelum; assembly: GCF_964188405.1. NCBI lineage: Eukaryota > Metazoa > Chordata > Actinopteri > Myctophiformes > Myctophidae > Protomyctophum > Protomyctophum parallelum. The sequence continues at coordinate 49,561,989 of NC_139702.1, read as the reverse complement.
GAATTGTAAAGTTTTGTGAATAAAACAATGCAGATATTTTATATAGACAAAACTGTTACAATGAGTGGACGTCTTTGAGTGTTAGAAGTAGAGGAACACATACGCAGACACACACACATAATAATCACATATAGATTTACTGCTGCATTGGATCTAAAACAGGACCTCTGTGCAGGTCTGAGATGAAGTGTCAGCAACCATAGCCAGCTGTGCACGTCTGCTGACACTCAGCGGTCCATCTAATCCCACTGTAAAAGCCAGTTCTTCTAAAACAATCCTCTGGAAGTCATGACAAACATTTGATTCAAACACATGGGCTCCACGGGCTGCACTTGTCTATACAGTATATACTTGCCCCGACCAAAATCAATGCAGAGCAATGCAAAGGCCAACTGAGCAGACTGCCTTGCGGTCTGTGTGCCAGTCTTTATTAAGAAGGAAGGGCAGTTGAGTGCTCTGCCACTGTGGCCTCATACGCCTGGTATATTGGGTATGCCTGTGCCAGCTGGCCTCGCCCCTCTCCCAGGGAGGAATAAATGGTGTTTATCTAAGCGCATACCTCTCCTAAACCTCCTCTGCAGCATTGGGCACTAGCTTGCAGGTGTGTTTTGTCTGCAGTGTTCCCAGAACCGGCCGACAATGGAAAGGCCTCTCCCCTTCTCCCCTGCACAGGATGCAGCTTGTGGAAAAGAGCTGAAAAACTCCACAAAATTCCCACTTCCATGCAGTGCACATTTCATCAACAACAGCTCCTTCCCGCCAATACTGTCCCTGTGTGTGTGTGTGTGTGTGTGTGTGTGTGTGTGTGTGTGTGTGTGTGCGTGCGTGCGTGCGTGCGTGCGTGCGTGCGTGCGTGCGTGCGTGCGTGCGTGCGTGCGTGCGTGCGTGCGTGCGTGCGTGCGTGCGTGCGTGCGTGCGTGCGTGATTAAATGACAATCGCGGGGCATGTTACATAGCAGATTTGTACTTCCTGATTCTCGGTTTCTGAGTGAAACGGCTTTCAGAATAAGATGCTTCGTCTATTAAAGGCGTAGTGTATATGTTTCTCACACTTTTAGACCACATCCGTGGTCATCATATGAGCATACCTAACAATGGATGCCAAAAAAATGGGTACATTTTCATTTTTGTGTATTTTTATATCAAAAGTCCACAAATCGAATTTTAATTACTTCCCGAAAACACGTGCACGCTGGTGCTTATCAGTGTGACGTCGTTTGATAAGGCGTTTGTAGTTAAGAATTCCGATTCTGATTAACCCATTCTGAACGGGCACCCATTTTGGTGTTAGCATCATGTTGTGCTTTAGCTATTTAAAAATAGCAGATCTACAAGCTCATATCGCGCCACCGAGTGGCGCGATACGAGCTTGTAGGTCTGCTATTTTTGAAAAATCGAAGAACGACTGACATTTTTAGAATTTGATCTCAGGTCAGAATGGGTTCATCAGACCAGTGTGTGTCCAGTGGAAACCTCGTATGAATCTGATCTCAGGTCAGAATGGGTTAAACAAATGATTAATCTTAACCTATCAAGATCCTTCCTGCGTAGGGTCCATTATTCGTTCAGTTGTGGGAGGCAAAGCCTCATCCAACTCAATGTAGAGCCAAACCACAGGGCTGAGGTAGCGGCAATTAAGGCCGTCAACATTTCACATGTAGAAGTTTGGAGGTAATTAGTGAAGTGGCTCCTTAACGAGTTTCAGGCGATTACCACCGGCAGAGATGACATAAGCCCAGAGGTTTTACGGGGGCTCATAAAAGCTTGCTCTAAGACCGAGCTTAATTGGCAGAGGCTTTGAACTTCCCCTGGGGGTTGTACATACACACATAGAACAGACCCTAAGTGCCATCCTTTTTCCACACGTCTTTGGTTGTTGAAATTACCCGTTAAAGCTTGCGGTTCTGCCAGCTCAGCTTGAGGTTCTATTTCTGTTTCCAGGCATTTGTGCAATAAAGCCTTGACACCGCAAAACAGTGATAAAACTCATTCACAAAACTCTGGGTTCCCAGAAATATCTGCACCTGCAGATATTTGAGGAGCAGGTGCAGCTGTGGGGATGATGTCACACCATGCACCGACAAGCGACACTGTCGTGGGAGAAACTGTGTGTGTGTGTGTGTGTGTGTTGTGTGTTGTGCGTGCGTGCGTGCGCTGGCAAGCGTCACCATGGTTACCTGGCCTGTTGTTAGTGCCCTCCAGGGGAAGAGCGGGTACCAGGAGGTTGGTGTCCATTGGCTGGGGGCAGTCCTGTGTCATTGGCTCCTCTGGGGGCATGTACGCTGGAGGAGGAGTCTCTGCATTGGGGAGGTGAAGGAAAATGGACGTGCGAAAAATGGCATGAGTAATACTCATAATCACACACACACACACACGCTCACGCACACAGCCATGTTATCCAGCTACCCCCTATATGAACAGGTTTCATTTTGACAATGTGGACACTGGCTATTTGGTTGCCCCATGCATTATGATATGTTTGTCCTGCCCCCCCAGCCATGTCCTTCCCCATGCCTTCGGCCTGGTGGTGGAGACAATTATTATTACGAGGATCGGCTTGGCGCATTTTGTTGGCCCCCTCTGCGTGTCGCCCTACGCACAGTGCACAGCGTCTGGCGGCGGGCGCTGATTGGGAGGGTACCAAACAAAGGCAACAACTGCAAACGGAGCAGATGTGGGATCACACCAAATAGAAACCACGGCATCGCTGTGGGGATCTCACCTGGCATCTGGAACGGACTGCCGGGGTCAGTGCTGGTGGGCGAATGCGGCAAGGTGGCGCTGCTGCTGCCACTGCCCGGCGAGTTGGGGTAGCTGTTTCCCGGCGAGTGTGCAGGGGGGAAGGGCATGGTGATGGTGTTGCCCTGGGCGAAGGACTCTGGGAAGGTGGCGTTCTGGGGCATGTGTGGCTCGTTCTGCTGCAGGGGGTTGCGGAAGCGCGGCAGCATCGTGTGCTTGGCGTTGAACTCGCTGTTCCTGGGCACCAACACCGGGGGCAGCACTGAGGAGAGAGGGGATAGGCGGAGGATTGGTTAGCGGTCAACACTAGCATACTAGGTTCGTTAACCCGTTCTGACCTGAGATCAGATTCATACGAGGTTTCCGCCGGACACACACTGGTCTGATGAACCCATTCTGAACTGAGATCAGATTCTAAAAAATGTCAGTCGCTCTTCGATTTTTCAAAAATAGCAGACCTACAAGCTCGTATCGCGCCACTCGGTGGCGCGATATGAGCTTGTAGATCTGCTATTTTTCAATAGGTAAAGCACGACATGATGCTAACACCAAAACGGGTTACCAAACCGTTCAGAATGGGTTAAGGCGAAGAGTTACAGCAAAAAAAAGAAGGGAAAAAAAGAGATGTGGGTAGGGCTGATATGATTTCAAATCAACATCATGATACTTGAAAATGTTTGCCTTGATTACAATCAATCAACGGTTATTTTTAAATAGTGAGAATAGCAGATCTATGCAATGCATCGTCAGCTTGTAGATCGGTTATTTTCTCTATGTTTGTACTTTTTACACCACCACCAACAAAGTATAATAAAGGGTTAGCTAACTGTTTAGTCGAACGGAGTCTCAGCTCTTATATCAATGGTTCAGGGGGGGCTGGGGGGTGTTAAATAAATGGAGTCTCAGCTCTTATATCAATGGTTCAGGGGGGGCTGGGGGGGTGTTAAGTTGGCTTCGGAATTTTACTGTAGGTCACATTCAAACACCAGCCTCATAATGGATAGATACAGATAGATTATAAATTAGATTAGATTATTATTGTATTAGGAGGAGCATTAGTCTCAATGACAATGGGAACAAAACAATTCACATCAACATCTCGACTGATTTTTCTTCTTTACTTGAAATGACATTCAAATTAATGGTCTAAAATCTACAATCCTTTATAGAAACTAGAACAATATGACGATGGGGATTCATGTTACAGCTTTGTCTGTGCAGGTGTGCTTTATAAGAATTCACACATGATGCGCCATTAACTTTTATTAACAGTGCATTCTGCCTCACCCTCTGATGTAATGTTTGACCTGCTAGACGATGAGAGGCCGGGTGCTGGTTAGCATTTCTCTTTGTGTCAGTAAGCTCCATGAGTCTAGCTGACACTGTTCACTCCCACACACACACACACACACACACACACGTACTCACGCACACGCAGACGCACACACACACGCACACACACGCACACACACGCACGCAGTCACGCACACGCACACACACACACACACACACACACACACACACACACACACACACACACACACACACGCAGTCACGCACACACATAAACACACCCACCCACCCACATCATGAATCCTTCCTGATCTCCCTGATTCATACTTCATTCATTCCGTACTACTCATTTGTTTTCATGGACACTAATTCTCATGTGATTCCAGATCCTGCCGTTCCCGCGTGAGAAGCCGCCACCTCATTACCGCCCCCTGGTTTTACCCACCTGTACTGTAGCTCTTTCCCTCTTTAGTCCCTCAGTATATCATTACTGTCGAACGGACACCTTGCATGTCCAAAAACCGTTTGTTCCAATCCAATATAGTTATTATTTAGTCACACAGGCTCTTGATTGTCTGTTGCATTACGCTAAGCATTTCAGCATTTATTACCTGATTCTGAACCAGATTCTCATCCTGCTTCCCTGGACCCTGATCCCCGGTAGATTAATGTGCCTTCTCTGATTGATCTCCTGGTTCTAACCCATGCCTGTTTACTGGATTAAACCTTTTGTACTTTGATTTCTTGGCTGATCGTTTCTTTGCCATGCTTGTGAGTTCATACCTGTTCTGAGTCGTACACATAATATACACAGACGCTTGCACAGACACCCACAAGCACGCATGCACACGTTTTAATAACTACAAAATAAACCTCTCCCCCCTCCCTATCTATCATCCTACCGGCCGGGTGCAGATGGCCCTGCATTTTTCAAATGTCTGCTCACTCACGGCCCTGTTGGTTTTAGCCAGCAGTATTTGGCCGTGGCTCCCAGACATTCTCCTCTGAAAAAACATCTTTGAGGTGAGCCTCTCTGGAGGAATTCATCACTTGGGGCAAAGATCCCCCGGCTGCTATTCACGTCGAGGGCAAACGCTATGAGGTGCAAGGAGATACAAACCACAGAGATATGCTCCCGCTTGTGTCTATAAATACCTGTGTGGACAAATAAAATTTGTACTGACATGTGAGAAGGGGGGCCCTTGGCTAGTGTGTGTATAGGGCTGTTAGCCTGTGGCTACGCTACAAACGCATATGTTTCTCAACCCGAAAGTGTGTGAGAGGTTCTGACACAGTCGTACACAATGAACAATTAAACATCGACACACTGTGATATTAACATGTGTGTTTAACATATTCGTTACAAACATCTTGCTTACAAGGTTACAAGGTCCACAATCTGGGCCTTGACACTTAACACTGTTGTTTGATACAACGGGAAAGGGGGCAGACAGGATGTGCTCGCTTGTGCGCGCGTGTGTGTGTGTGTGCGTGTGTGTGTGTGTGTGTGTGTGTGTGTGTGTGTGTGTGTGTAGAGGTGACAGACAGGGGGGTGTAGGAGGGAGTGGTTCAGTGTAGACAGACAGGTGTTCTGGGGTGGGTTGACCTTTGACCTCCTGTCCTTCACCCGCTGCTCTAACAAAAGTGTGCGAGGCCGTCGGCCCCTCCTTCCTCCCATTGTGTGTGGGTGACAGGCTTCCTGTCCCAGCGATCCTCAGAGAAACAGTCTGCACAGTCCGCCGTGTGTGTGTGTGTGTGTGTGTGTGTGTGTGTACAGTACCGTATGTGTGTAAATTAGTGTCTGTGTCGATAAAAATGTGTCTGTCAAAAAAAAAGAGAGAGAGAGAGAGAGAGCGTTTGGGCCAGCCGGGCAGAACATGGCCAAAACAAAGCCCTCATTCTCCCCCAGCTGGAATTTCCTTCCCCCCCTACACGCATCTCACACACGCACACACACGCACGCACGCACGCACGCACGCACGCACGCACGCACGCACGCACGCACGCACGCACGCACGCACACACACACACACACACACACACACACACACACACACACCCCTGTGGACAGCTGTTTCTGTCTTGTCAGCTGACCCTGATCTTCTCAGAGAGACAGCAGATTGTGTTTGGTCTCTCTTTGAAAAAGTACATGAAGATCACAGGAAGAAAGACTTCAATCCTTCTCTTTCTCACGCACGCACGCACGCACGCACGCACGCACGCACGCACGCACGCACGCACGCACGCACGCACACACACACACTACAGTGTACACCCACACAACACAGTAACACTCTGGCCTGTCCTCAGCCGTATGGATAAAAGCCGCATGGTGCTTTTGGCTCTGGGCTCAAACAGATAAACTCGTCGTTGACAGGAGGAGAGGATATCAAAGACGGAGGATCAGAAAGGAGTGAACATCTGCTGAAGCTGTTGTTGGGGGGGGCGAGCACTTCCAAGGTTAATGCTCTACAGAGCGGCCAAAATGATGACTCGTGGAGTTGGTCTTTTTAAGTCATTTGCTCAGTGAAGCTTAACTTTATCTCTGGTGCAAAAATGAGTAGAGACAACGTAACTGTTGCGTGAAAGATCACACCTGTGTGAAGTGAGCGGTGAAACTGTTGTGTGTGGGGGGGTCCCCGGGGGCTGGCCCCGGTTCCGGCAAGCTTACTTACTCGTAGTGACGCCAGGTCGAACGTTGTTACGTCTATCTGTGGGTTTTATTAATATTCTACCAATTAAAATAATTAACAAGAGCTTGTGACTAAATAATAACTACAGCAATCCATTTGAAGTTGGAACACGTTTGTTTTTGTTTGCTTTTTTTAACCCATTTTGGGCGGAAACCCCTTTTGGTGTTTTAAACATTATGTTATAATTTAGCTATTGAAAGAAAAGCGAAAAATCGTGAAAATATTTATTTCAGAAAACTGGAGGATTTAGAAGATTTCTTTTTTTTTTAGGTCAGGCCTAAATGGGTTAACCCATTCTGACCGGGCACCCATTTTGGTGTTGGCATCATGTCGTGCTTTAGCTATTGAAAAATAGCAGATCTACAAGCTCATATCGCGCCACCGAGTGGCGCGATACGAGCTTGTAGGTCTGCTATTTTTGAAAAATCGAAGAACGACTGACATTTTTTAGAATCTGATCTCGGGTCAGAATGGGTTAATCAGGCCAGTGTGTGTCCAGTGGAAACCTCGTATGAATCTGATCTCAGGTCAGAATGGGTTAAATGGGTTAATTTCAGGAAAAGTAACGTTTTTGAACAGTTTCCACCCGATAGCGACAATATGAAAACTCACCTGGGCTGTCCACCCTCTTATAGTGGTACGGGTTGATGCACACGTCCTTCTGCTTGGATCCGAACGGGAACTCGCAGCACTCCAGGGCCTTCAGCTCATGGTGGGACTGCAGGTCGGGCCAGCGCCACACCCTGCAGTTAGGGTTGTCACAATTATTACAAAATAATCGCCTAATCGCAATTATTTGAGATAATCGGCAATTAACTTGTCAAAATTGTAATAATCGT
>NC_139702.1:49546925-49549425 GCF_964188405.1 Protomyctophum parallelum | reverse complement strand
CTTTAAGGCCAGAGTAGAAGAAGAAAGACACGGACTAAAGCATAGTTAGAGTCACTTACGGTAAGTTTGAGCAGAGAGACAGAAGAATGCAATCTGAGGTAAGAACTATGCATTCTTTCAAAAATAAATATATTTCAGGCCCTGCATGCTCACACATATCGATGTTTTTCCACATCTCAGTAGACTACGGTAGTCCCTATGTTGTTGTTTATTTTGCACCACCGAAGACTCAAATGTGCATTTGTCTTTGTAATGAGGAGTTTTACTATAACATCCCTCTCTAACTTCAGAGTCCGATCATCATACTATAAACGAGCGAATGTCTGTCTGTCTGTCTGTCTGTCTGTCTGTCAGAAACAAACACTTATCTCCTCATTGCCTGCACCAATCGCTCCCACTTTTCACACAGGCATTGACCATAATAATATGGAGGTCTTAACGAAGCCATTTTTCCAATAAGATTAATAATGAATTTATTAGTGAATAAAAACCCGTTTATTTGTCCGTGGTCTATCTCCGACCGAGCCACACTATTAGCACACATCTCTCCATGCCAAAATAAATCTGCACGCTCCCACAATCCAGCTAGGCTACTTTTTACCGACGCAACTGTCGTATTTACTGTACAGATATTGTTTTTACATCACCCATTTATATGAAATAATAATCCAACCGCAACCAGGGCGCAGTACCCCCCGCGGCCACCAGGGGGGTACTGAACAACTCATCTCCCCGCAAATCACGTGTCACCAGTGTCACCAGTGAAATGCATGTTGGGACGGACACAGACCCACACTGTACATTTGGGAATACCTGTGCCACAGCCCATACTTTCTGTGCTGCATGTCAAACTGGGGTCTTTCATACTTTTCAAATGGGGGTCTGTGGGCTAATAAGTGTACATTTTACAGTCCTTGCCATGAAAACATTTCCCTACCATGCATTTATACAAATATTTTCATGTTATAGTGCTGTTTTTATTCACACAAAAAAGACACAAATATATTATACAAGTTAAAATGAAGACCAATTAAATATATTTATGGGGGGCAATAGTCCATACACGGGTAAGGACTATGTATATTAATACAATAAACAAGCAAAAGGGCATTGCCTGACCATGGATCACACCAAAGGACCTGCAACATGACTGAGGAACACGTTCCACTTCAAATCATATTTATCCAACTGATTATTCATGTTAAAGGATAACCTCTCCAAAGCAGCCACAATACCAATTGTATCAATGGTATACTTATGATTGTACTGCAGCATTTAACACATTACCCACACTGAACATCATTTGCTGCTCATATATTCAGAACGGGTAAGGACTAGTATCCTAAATTGTCATTCTCAGTCACATGAAGAAATGCTTTTCTGTTTTTCCTTATATCTCCCACAAAAACAAGAGCATGACGGCCATCGAACATGTACTACGTTTCAACCACAATTCCCGACCCTATTTACGGATGTGTTTCCTATAGATGGAAATGCAGTCACACTTTAGACACTATTCCTGTTGAAACAGCTGAGTCTCTGTGACTGAAGCTGAAGAAAAATCTTAAAACTTGAACTAGCCAGTCCTATACCTCCAAACAACCAACAGTCCTGCTACTGGTGGCTGGGCGGTCAGTCCCTGACAGTCCAGTGCAAGCCAACACACTGCAGCACAGCCCTATCAGCAGCAGTAAGGCACATGTTTGGGCCCAGCTGCAGAAAAACAACATTTAATCCAATTCAGATGTAGAATTCCAGGAAAGAAGGTGCTGGAACATCTGGAGCAGGCTTCACAATCCTCTCCGCTGTCATCCCGCCATGCAGCTGGAGACCAAATATCTTTCCCCACCCACGCCATAGTCCTCCTTGGGTATTTCCAAACCTTGACAGTACTGATATCGGATATAAATATTGTTATGGTTTGGAAATACCTACTACTGTACTGACCCTTTGCTTACTTATTTACTTACTCACACGCACGCATGTGCGCTCGCTCGCGCACACACGCGCACACACACACACACACACACACACACACACACACACACACACACACACACACACACACACTCACACTCAGTATGCTTGTCCTTTTGTGTTGATGGTTCTGCAGACAATGCTAGTTTGGAGTTGTCTGTGAAGGAGTCAAAATACGATGGCGCCATGGTTGCCTGCCTTGCCCAATACCTTTGTATAGACGTAGGATGTTTGTAACGGAGTACACAATCAGAATGTCATGGAACAACTTTCCAACCTTATCCCCTGAAACTGGTACATTAAAGCAAAGAACTGAAGTGAAGTGAAGTGGTTATCAATATATATTTTGTTCACGAGTCACGGATAGTCTTATAATCAGTCAAGACTTAACCCATTCTGACCGGGCACCCATTTTGGTGTCAGCATCATGTTATGCTTTAGCTATTTAAAAATAGCAGATCTACAAGCTCATATCGCGCCACCGAGTGGCGCGATACGAGCTTGTAGGTCTGCTATTTTTGAA
>NC_139702.1:49361925-49541925 GCF_964188405.1 Protomyctophum parallelum | reverse complement strand
AAGGTTGCTAATCCATCATGCCTTGTTGTGACATCACATGACATTATGGAAACCCTTAGATCTCCATATATGGATCTGACCTCGTGACATCATGTGACACCCTTAGATCTCCATATATGGATCTGACCTCGTGACATCATGTGACACCCAGATCTCCATATATGAATCTGACCTCGTGACATCACGTGACATCATGGAGACCCTTAACGCCTCCATATATGGTCACGCCTCATGACATCATGCCTCGTGACATGTCATGCCACCATATATATGGCCATCTCCATATATGAAGATCACGACACTGACCTCATCGAACCCTGGATAACAATACATGGAGAAGACTGGATCATCACCTAGATCTGCATATATGGAGTCGACCATGATCTGACCTCATCAAACCCTGTACAGTCAAGACATGCTCCATATATGGCCAGTACAGGATTAATTCCATATGTTGATCTGACCCCCCCATGCCAAAGTGCCAGCGCTTGCCCAGCAGTCTGCCGTCACCCAGACGGATGAGTGCACGCCCTCACGGCGTCTTACTGGTTGGTTATTAACACTTTTGTATGTAACAAACACCACAAGTACAAGATATTGTGTGTTAACAATTGGACTTGCAGTGGTTTATGGGGTCTGGGGACCCCCCAGGGATCATTGACGGGTTCCAGGGGGATGAAACCTCACCTTCACCTTTATTATATGCAAGTACAAATAGACACTTTTGAGTGTCATGGTTCTCTCGCTAGATAGCATATATATATATATATATATATATATATATACACACACACAATTCTGATACCAAATCATATTATAGAGAGGGATTCTGAAGGCAGATTCTTATCAAATTTGTCTGTGTCCTATCAATTTGGGGGTCTCTGAAATGGACTTATTACGTTTCCCCTACTCATGTGTATTACAGTTTGTAGGTAATTTATTCAAATGTTTGCTGATATCCTATATATAGATTTTTCACTTAACCACTGAATGGAATAATTTCAACACTATTTAATAAATTTACACTGTATGATGTTTTATGTTTACGTCAAACTAACAATATAATTCAAATTAGGTTTGATTTTTCACACACACACACACACACACACACACACACACACACACACACACCTGCGCGCGCACACACACACACACACACACACACACACACACACACACACACACACACACACACACACACACACACACACACACACAGAAGGCAGAGAGCTAAAACAATTGAACTAAATCATGGACAAGGACACATTCCCGTCCTTTCAGTAATCTGATATGTCATTCTCAATAATGTCAGGAGAGCTGGCCTTAGCTGCTATGGTCTCTCTCTCTCTCTCTCTCTCTCTCTCTCTCTCTCTCTCTCTCTCTCTCTCTCTTTCTCCCCACACACTGTTTATCAAATCATCAACATAGGATTAAATTGTATATAAACTATAAAGCAGAAAATGTAAAGACCCCCCCCCCCCCACACACACACACACACACACACACACACACACACACACAGTACACACACACACACACACACACACACACACACACACACACACACACACACACACACACACAGCAGAAACACACCACAAATAAACTGTTAAAGTCATGCACATAATCACACATAAAGCATTGCACATACAACTGTAGTAGACCAATGCATGTATGATGACTGTCTGACTCTGAGGTCTGAGCCAGTGGACATCAGTCACAAGACAAACTGGATAGAGATGAGTTGCCAGTGTGAGTGAAGATGGTTTGTTGCTGTCACTGACTGTATTGAGGTGTCATGGAGATGCTGGGCCCCCATGCACTGTCCAGTATAGTCTTTATCCAATCAACTCTATCAGTCCATCCGATAACAATCAGTCTTCTGCATGCAACATCTGTACGCAGACTTAGAACACAACACCATGTCCCCATCTATCTATATTTGGAAATCTAATTGCAGCTAAACAAATATAATCAAAGCGAGTATTCAACAATAGGAGGGCTTAACATGATCAATGCAAAAAAAAAATGCAAGTTTATTTATGATTTATGCTCATACAATGAGAGCCAAATTCAATCTGATTCCAAAATTCAGGTGTTGTTACATACAAACAACAATATAAACAAAACAAACATCTACACGATAATCACTCCAACGACGAATATTATTACCCTGTGATTGCAACTCGTCTACCGTAGCTAAGTTGGCATCCTGACAGACAGTGAAAAGTTTGGCTTCCAGAAAATGTAAGATTTCCTAGATGATAAAAGTTGCAAAACACGCCGTGCATGCGTGGAGAACGGCCGAAGAACTCGTGCTCTGCCTGTATTATGTCCGGTATGTTTTCAATGTAATTCCCAGACATTTTACAGTACCTTTTGTGCCGCTTTTGACGCTCTTCTCGGCCCGTGGTGGCTGCTCTCTCTCATACAGCTGCTGGGTCTTCTTGGGTCTAGTCGCTCTGGCGTCAGTGAGTCGCGGAGCCGTCGCACCCTCCGCTGAGCGCCAGTATCACGCCGCGGGATACAGTTTGAGCCGAGGGAAGAGTCTCTATAGATCCCATAGACGGGGGCGAACGTCGCGCTATGATTGGCTGGTTGGTTGTCAGTAAAGGCAGGAAAAAATAAATATAACGACAAGACGTTGTGATCATTACCTCAGAAATATTTAGAGGAGAATATCGTCGAAGTGAGTCATTCAAATCCAATCATGGCACAGATGTAGCTGAGAACTTCAGGATAGTAGGCCTAATTTATTTATCTGCAAGGCAGGTGGTAACTTAATTGTCTCGAATATTAACGCTAGTTTAATAAATTAATGAATAAATAAATTGCAATAGGCACATCTTTCCGTTTCATGTTTCAAAATTGATGAATTTATCTTGATTAACGAATAACAGATTTGTTGCCAATTTCTGCCCTACCGTTCTTCCGAGACATGGGATGTGTGAGGCGGTCCGGCGTCGTCGTCGTCGATAACATGAATAGCAAGGGCTTCTTTTACTTTACACTGCCAGTACCAGGCTTTCCTCCGAGGGGGAAAGCTATAGGCTGTGACACGAGGTTAACTTTACACTATATATCTCTATCGTTTTCATGCACTGATTGTGTGTAAAATCATCACTTAAATGGATTGTGTAACTGTCAAACAGTGCATTCTTTTAAATAAATCAAAAAATAAGGCATGTCTTTGGAGACACTCATTTAGACATGTCACATGCATGATGCTAACATATTGGCCTGCTGCTGGCCTGGGGATGAAACCAGGCAACCACTGAGGATATACATCAATGCAATCAAAGAGGAGTCTGGCTATTGGCTACAAACAATAAAAATAGTGACATGAAACACGAAGTTGCCAGTGCAAGACTACAGTAGGCCTAGGTTATGAGAGGACATCGACAGTCTAAACTCTAAAGCCTATTTGTTTATTTTCTTTTTCATAAAACGTCCCTCTGCAAAAGAGTGGTTTATTGACCTATAGGCTACACACCTAAAACAAAACGGCCTACTGTCGCTCCAAACAGTATATTGTAATCTCTGGCAGAGTGTAGTGACAGACAGATAGGGTAAGTCTAGTTGGCTGTGGGCTATCTGATGGTGAACTCCTGAACTGCAGTGTGTTAAGCTTGCCTCATGCTTTGATTTGGATATGATAAGCACTATTTATGTTGTCAAGAGAACAAAAGTGTCTAAGAGAAGGGCTAAGCACTGGAGCATGCCGCTACATGCCATCATCTGAAATTCTCACCTCAAGACAAAGCCTGTATGGATGCACACACTCCACACTGGGTCTGCACTCTGCACTCTGCACACTAGGCCACCAGAGGGAAGATATGTGGATTTCTGCATGGTTTAGAACATTTAGGCTATATCTCAGGCAGGATAAGATAGTGCTTCTCAAACTATTTCATGTCAAGGACCCCCAAAGCAATATGTAGCCTATTTTGGCCACATGTCCCCACCTGAAACTATTTAATTTCATGCCAGCCAGGGACCACCCCTGCAAGATCTTTCGAAATGGGTCAAATGTCATCTACAAGCTCATATTCAAAAAGCCATGGCCTATATGTAACAAATCAAAATTAGTTAAATGAGTTTAATCCTATATAGGATTAAACTGATTTTGATGCTTAATGAATTTAGCTGAGGACCACCACCTAGAACCTAGGATAAGGAATAAGTTTGCACTGTCAAGAATGAAACTTCCACAATTCATCAATCCATCTCATTAATATTGCATGCCTAATGCATGAAAATAGACTGCAGGGCAGCATCAGAGGACAGGAACACAATGTGTCATTTCCTCCTCTCAGATGTTGAGATAGGTCAGAGATAGCTGCTAGCCTGTTTTACACATGCATGCATGCTTGAAATGAGTATCCTTATCCTATGAAATGAGTATCCTTCTATGCTATTAGATAGGCCTAATAGCCTACCTGTACTGTACTGTACTGTAAGCCTACATACTTTTTATTTTGTCCATTTGTAAACAAAAACAGTAAAATGTACTATCTTCTATGCCAAATTAATCTTTTGTGCCAGTCAAACCTTTTTTAACCGCCCCAAAAAAGAAAAAGAAAACACAAATCTGGAAAATCTATTATAAGATTGTTTACCATCATCCAAAATAGCAACAATGCCGTAAATAAAATAAAAGTAACTCTTTTAAGTCCATTAGTCAAGTTCAGCGCTGCCACTACTGCCAGTGCCAAGCAAGCTGTGGCAGCAAACTGCATGCGAGGAGGGGGGACTATATTCTCCGCAGGACAGTATAGTGCTGGAGTGGCGGAGGGAAACCATGGAGAGTGCAGGCTCCTAGCGCAGGTTACGTCACGGGCCTGGCGACAGAATGTCTGAGTGAGGCGAGAGCAAGCTGCACGTGAATGTGAAATCTGGGAAAACAGTGATGAGAGGAGAATAGAAGGAGGAGAGACAAGAGCTACTACACATGCCTAAATTAGACCCAAGATTTGTCGGCAAATTTGATTACTCGACTCTTTTAAAGGGAGAGCCGTCAGTATTTCTTTTCTCTTTTTTTCTTCTTATGTCTGACACATGACACAGACGCTTTTTACATTAGTTTGCAGAGGAAGTAGACAATGCAAATTTGCATCTTTATATGAGTGGACTAAACACAAACTAAATTAAGTTTCACCCACAGCTTAATGCAATCGTGGAGCTTATTCAATCACATAAATACATTGTACTTCAAATGTAGGCTATTTAATTAGACTATACTTTGTGCACCCCTTTTATTCAAATGTTGAGATTGCGTCTTGTTTAGATGTCTTTTGACTTGTAGGCTAGTTTTAAACTGGATCGAGGTTCAGATTGTTTGGCTAGTGGCTACATTTTGTGCACATAAATGTCTATCATCCAAATTAATAGACCTAGGCCTAGTTCTAAATATCAATATATGGGAGCTCACTATTCAAAATTACTTTAAAACTGACACGGCTTACTTCACAGTGATACATTCAATATCAGTTGTATTGTTAATAGTATCATTAACTGTATTCATAAAGGATATTCCTGGAAAGGCTGTTTTCAAGTGGAAATAGATGAAAGCCCTGCAATTCCTTTCACACTCCCTATCTCAGTTTACAAATCAAATGTAAGCTAATTTACAAAGCTTATTGCTCTGTCCTCAATATAAAAAAAGTTTCTTGTCATACTTAGGATGGGCTCATGCTTTGTAATGGCAGAGCTGAATGCGGATGCAGTTAGGTGACAGTTCTCATTCTTAAGCCATCAACACAGCAGGATGACAGCCTCTGATGGAGAAGACAAAGGCCACTGCATGGAGGGGTTGGTCAGCTTCTTCTCACTCCCTGCTCCCTAACGCATGCTTGTGTGCTGTAGGTCTATGTGGTGTGGTGAATCACATTGGACCGAGAGAGGTATTCAACCCAGGGTTACATGGGCCGAGAGGCTCGCTCGGTCCAGTGAGCAACCGAAGAGACCCAGAACCATTATACTGTAAGTAAGTAGGGTCAACTCGTTATGTGATGTAGCCTTCTTTATGGTCACATATACTAAAAGACTTATGAACACTATACTGTACGTACTTATTCTGGGGGCGAACATTCTCCAAAAATACAATAGTAGAATAGAATATATAGTTTTTTGAGGGGCGCTAGCGGCTAGCCCATCCTATATATAGGTTTAATGTTTGTTTTTAGTTCAATGTTTGTTTTAAAGGGAAAAGTTGCGTCATATTGTCCCTCATTACGTCATATTGTCTCTATTGTTAATGGAATTTAATATTTGTGTTGGCACCATTTGTTTTACATCACCATTACATCACCTAATCAACATGAGTTAGACTTTAATATATTAGCGGTTTAGCGCCCCTCACTTCACACAGGTGTGATTCTTTGTTACTCACTATATATATATATATATATGAACATTGTGAAATTTGTCCTCTGCGAGGACTAGGAGCAGTGAGCAGCCATTCTACAGTGCTCAGGGACTAAACCATCTCGCCCCTCGATCTTTTCCGCCAACCTCACGCCGACCGCAGTGGAGCCTGCCTGGCAAATGACATGGGGGGTCCTTTTTGTGGGCGTGGCCAAAAGTGGGCATTACCAAAAGGTGGGCGTGGCCATGGCCGCCAGAAGTCTGTCAGATTTTGACAGCTTCAAATTAGTGTTAAACATAATATAACCCAATTGACTCCAATCCTCTCTGTTTAATATATCTATATAATGAAACTATATAAACTATGCATATATACCTGAAGTGCTATGACTACTAGCTCTGGTCCATAGCTCTAATGTGTTTCATTTAGAGCTATGTTACTCTAAACTTCCGCCGCTCGCATGAATGCAGACCATGCAGCCTCTACTCTTTGGCGTAAATAAAAAGAAAGTTTTTGCTACACACCAAAACAAAGGCGAGTTGTGTCATTAGAAAGCCTACTTTGGTAATTGGTTCTAGTTCTATAGTGAACAGAAATAATAAATAAATAGACTTGTTAACCTAACTGTAGGGAGTGCAAACACATTAAAGAACCTGGGGGTTATCATCTATGAAAAGGCAACACAATGAGCAAAAAATAAAAATGAACCATGTAAATACAACAAATTGAGCAGAGCACTGCAGGGAGTTGAACCCCATTCCGGTAAACCAGAAGTACCACAACCAGTGCCTTTTTGTTTTGTTTTACGAGGTCCATTCGTTGAAATGTAAATTTTGCATTTCAACTGTAAAGTAATTTCACAATTGACATTGTAGGCAATAATTAATAACGGTATGGTACCAGGCCAAAGCCACGGGGAGAGAGTATGTTTTGCACTGTGTGTGTGTGTGTGTGTGTGTGTGTGTGTCTGTCAGTTTGTTAACAGCTAATCTCCAGCACCATTAACCCGGTCGATGCCAAATTTTGCACACACACTCCCTGGATGCCAACGATGAACCTCTGTCCCAAATTTTCCAGAACGGCCTGTATAGCGCCACACATTTTTGTATGCCCTCCGAGACTATGGACTATGGCCTTTAGCTTTTCCGTGATTTTCACCTTTTTTCAAATCCTCCGAAATCGTGAAAAACAACATACTATAGTATGCCCTCCGTGACCATGGACTAGCCTTTCGCTTTTCCGCGATTTCACCTTTTTTCAAATCTTAAACCATGATGAAGAATCGCGCACTATAGCATGCAACTTAATGACCTTGACCAATATCAATGACCTTGAGCAGTATAAATGATCTTCAATAAGACTAGTAAATGACCTTGACCAGTATAAATGACCTTGACAAGTACAAATTACCTTAACCAGTATAAAAGACCTTCACCAGTATAAATGACCGTGACCAGTATATGACTGTGACCAGTATAAATTACCTTCATGAGACTAGTAAATGACCTTGACCAGTATAAATGACCTTCATAAGACTAGTAAATGATCTTCACCAGTATAAATGACCTTGACCAGTATGCGGTCCGTGACCATGGACTATAGCCTTTCGCTTTTCCTTGATTTACCTTTTTTTTTTTAATCCTCAACAATGATGAAGAATCGCGCACTATAGCGCGCCGCTCAATGACCTGAGACCATGGACCAATGAACCATGTAAATACAACACATGGAGTTGAACCCCGTTCCGGTAAACCAGAAGTCCGACACCAGTGCCTTAGTTTTTGTGTTGTTGTTCATTTACAGGTCCAGGTGTGCATACGCATGTGCGCCTGTGAGTGTGTAGGTGCATGTGTGCATGTGTGTGCACGCTTCAATGACCACTGTTGGACCCCATGGGGATCAAGGACCTCAGGGAGCCACCCATAATTCACAACGGTCACAGCGAACTCTGTTGCATCACAACTGGTGGCCAACAGTCGTAACCAACACTGCCGCCGACACACAGGAGAATACCATTGCACAGTGGTATCAGACCAACCACAATCAGCCAGCCCTCAAACCAAACCCTTCGACCTAGAAGAACTCGAAACTGCAATGGGAAAGTTGAAACCCGGAAAAGCAGCAGGGATTGATGACATACTGGCAGAAATTATACAGCACCTGGAACCTAACGCAAAGACGTGGGGATGCTGAATACATGCATGGCACAGAAAACCATCCCTTCTGTCTGGAGAACGGCCAAAGTGGTTGCAATCCCCAAACCTGGCAAAGACCCATCATCCCCAAAGAGCTACCGACCCATTTCCCTCCTCTGCATCACCTACAAGAGAGGCTGCTAATCCAACGCCTCATGCCACTCATAGACACCAAGCTGACTAAAGACCAAGCTGGTTTCCGTCCCGGCCGCTCCTGTGCTGGACAGAGCTCAACCTCACCCAACACATTGAGGATGGGTTTGAGGGAAAACAAATAACTTTTCTGTCTTACTTTCTTAGGACGAAGATCAAGGTAGACGCCGTTGGAAGGCTCATCACAAGCCGATGCCCCTAGAGATTCATCCCAAAGCTTCCCTCAGAGAGCCCAGCAAGCCAGCTAGCCAGCAAGCCCGCCCAGTCAGCCAACGCAGCCAGCCAGCTCCGCCAGTCAGCCAGTGTAGAAAGTCAGGCTGCCAAGCCTTGCTCAGTCAGCTCAGCCAGGCCTCTCTCGAGGCCTGGCTCTCTGTCTGCCTGGCCCGGTCTGCCCGCCCTGCCTTGCAGCAACAGAACCAGCCTTGCTGGCAAGCCAGCCAGCTCAGAATATGAGCTCAGCAAGCCAGTGCAGCTGGCAAGCACGCAGTTAGTCTAAACCAGTTTCAGACCGGCAGGCCAAGGCAGACAGACAGGAAGACCGAGGCGCCTAGGAAGGCAGACAGGCCAGGAAGGCAACAAAGTGCAGGCAGGGGGACTATCCGGCCTAAGGCTGCGCTGCAAGGGTTGGAGCCTGGCTTGCTCCTGCTGGTCTGGGCTGAGTGGCTGTGGCTGCACAGTAAGTCTGCAGTAACCTAGTCTGGGCTTGTTGCTGCACTGGCTTGCTCAGCTCGCATTCTGAGCTGGCTGGCTTGCCAGAAAGGCTGGTTCTGTTGCTGCAAGGCAGGGAAGGGCAGACCGGGCCAGGCAGACAGAGAGCCAGGCCGCCTGGCTGAGCTGACTTAGCAAGGCTGGTATGGCTGCAATGGCTGACTGCAAGGGCTGATATGCTCTGACTTGGCAGCCTGACTTTCTACACTGGCTGACTGGCGGAGCTGACTGGCTGCGTTGGCTGACTGGGCAGGCTTGCTGGCTAGCTGGCTTGCTGGGCTCCCTGAGGGAAGCTTTGGGATGGATCTCTAGGGCTTGTGTTGAGCCTTCCAAAGGCGTCTACCTTGATCTCCGTCCTAAGAAAGAAAGACAGAAAAAGAAAGACACACACAAACCCAACTATGCAGCTTCCACCTGAGGAACCGAGACGCGAAAAAAGAACTGAGCGTCACTTGGGATGGTCACAAACTCTCCAACCATACCCACCCCATGTATCTTGGAGTTACACTGGACAGGACATTCTTCTTCAAAAAACACCTGGAGAACACAAAAGCCACGGTCAACACCCACAATAACATCCTGTGAAAACTAGTGAACTCCAAGTGGGGCGCAGACCCACAAACAATCCGTGCAACTGCCATGGCCCTGTCTTTCTCTACAGCAGAGTATGCCTGCTCAAGCTGGAGCCGATCACGTCACACCAAATTGGTCGACACAGCTCTAAATGACACCTGTCGCATCATCACGGGATGCGTCAAGACAACACCTGTCCCGTGCCTTTATGCGCTAGCCGGCACCTCACCCCGCACATCAGACGACTGTGTATCGCTCAAGATGAATGGAGAACACAGGAGATAGACAGTGAAGTTGGGGATGAACGAAGGAAAGTCTGGAATGAAATGATAGAGAACACCTCACACAGACATAGTTTCCTTTCGTGGCTGTTTACATTCGAGGGTCGCCGGTCCTCTCGAACGGAACAGTTTAACGTCATGCCCAGGACGAAAAGATATAGAGAACACCAACATGACAAATAACAGCAGGAAGGCATGGGCCACAATCCACCGTCTTGGCAAAGACCACACCACCCATAATTCACAACGGTCACAGCAAACTCTGTTGCATCACAACTGGTGTAGGTATTGCATGGAGCCCGCACACAACAAGGTATAAGAAAGACGTTCTGATCTTCATCAGGTCATGTGTACACAAAACATACACTTTTATACTAAGGGAGTGCCCCCATTAACCAATCAAAACACCACATTTTGGTGCCCCTCCCATCACTGCAGGTGTCACAGGTCAACCCTGAGTGAGTAGGTGGGGACCCAGACATATTGATGTAAATAGTCTGTTCAGAAATGTTAGTGCCTCTCATATGGTGGTTGGTCTGATACCACTGTGCGATGGTATTCTATGTGGGTCGGTGGCAGTGTTGGTTACGACTGTTGGCCACCAGTTGTGACCAACACCGCCACCGACCCACAGGAGAATACCATCGCACAGTGGTATCAGACCAACCACAATCAGCCAGCCCTCAAACCAAACCCTTCGACCTAGAAGAACTTGAAACTGCAATGGGAAAGTTGAAACCCGGAAAAGCAGCAGGGATTGATGACATACTGGCAGAAATTATACAGCACCTGGGACCTAACGCAAAGACCTGGCTTGTGGGGATGCTGAACACATGCATAGCACAGAAAACCATCCCTTCTGTCTGGAAAAAGGCCAAAGTGGTTGCAATCCCTAAACCTGGCAAAGACCCATTATCCCCAAAGAGCTACCGACCCATTTCCCTCCTCTGCATCACCTACAAGCTCTAGGAGAGGCTGCTACTCCAACGCCTCGTTGCCACTCATAGATACCAAGCTGACTAAAGACCAAGCTGGTTTCTGTCCCGGCCACTCCTGTGCTGGACATAGCTCAACCTCACCCAACACATTGAGGATGGGTTTGAGGGAAAACAAATAACTGGAGCAGCATTCAGAGATCTCTCTGCTGCCTACGACACTGTCCAACACCGCACAATGGTCAGGAAAAGCCTCCTCAACAGGCGCTTCTATGTCCAGTTAAATGACCAGAGGAGTAAATGGAAAGCCCAAAAGAACGGCCTCCCACAAGGTAGCGTGCTCGCCACCCCTCCTTTTCAATATCTACACAAACGACCAGCCACTACCCAATGCCTAATGCCAGCGTTTCATCTACGCTGACGACCTCTGCATTACGACCCAACAAGCAGACTTCCAGAAGATTGAGTCTGTCCTTGAAAGTGCCCTCCAAGAAATGTCAAGCTACTACAATACAACCACCTGAAACCCAACCCATCAAAAACCCAACTATACATTCGACATTCGAGGGTCGCCGGTCCTCTCGAACGGAACAGTTTAACGTCATGCCCAGGACGAAAAGATATAGAGAACACCAACATGACAAATAACAGCAGGAAGGCATGGGCCACAATCCACCGTCTTGGCAAAGACCACACCACCCATAATTCACAACGGTCACAGCAAACTCTGTTGCATCACAACTGGTGTAGGCATTGGATGGAGCCCGCACACCACAGGTATAAGAAAGACGTTCTTTATTTAAATACTGACAACGTTTCGATCTATTTGATCTCCATCAGGGGCCTATTTCACGAAACTTGGATTAGAGATTAAGCCGGGCTTTAACACATATCCTGGCTTAATATATCCTGGATCAGTGCTTAACCGGTTTCATGAAAGCTGGTTGATCTTGCCAGATTAACTTAACCAGTTAACCTGGATATGTTGAGGCTTGATTCGGTTTCATGAAAGTGATGCTACATAAGTTACCATGGAAACTAATGCTTTGGACTTAGCCTGCTCCGGACCAGGCTAAATGCCGGTTTAACCTAATCCTGATGTCTTTACTGTTCATTAAGCAGTCAAACTGATCACAAACCAATGATGTTTTCCAGATTTATTCAATTATTATGGGTTTATGTTGCCTTATTTGTATCGGTCTGCATTAAAGGACTAAGCACTATATAAAATCAAATAACCAAAATATATAGGCTGCACAACATCATGACAGCTTGTGAGCTTGTAGATCAGCTGCTTTTGGTGAATGTTCCCCATGAATAGGTTTGCTGTCGTGCAAGTGCAGTGCACGGTTAAGAAGAATTATTATATATTATTATTATTATTATTTTTTTAGTAAAAGTGAAAACCACTAAATATTACCATTACTCATTGTTTTACAACATATTACCATTGTAACGTTTCACCCACTACTAGTCCTACATACTTACACCTAGAAACCCCATTCAAACCTATTTAGGTTCATCCTACGGTGGACATGTGTGCCTGAAAAGGAATCTTTGAAATGTTTCATAGTTTTAGAAATATAGTGCTTTCAAATTTGAGACATTTATAGGCAGATAGTGGCACTTAGAAAAATCACTTTAACCTAGAAACTCCATTCACACTTTGTAAAATTCAGCTTACTGTGGAGACACATGCTGGAACTTTTTACTTTGAAATGTTTTGTAGTTTCTGAGTTATTTAACTTAAACGCCCAATGCATTCTCAATGGCAATAGCACAAACTTTGGCATGCTACATGAACCCATGACCCGGCCCTGTCTGGACAACAACCCCGTTCCCCAAAGGTAGCTCCCTCAGAGGAGGGAGTTATGGCCAAATATCACAATGCGACAATATCATTATGCTTACAATATTAAGAATTCTGTTTTAAGTTAATAGTAGTGGTAAAATGTAAACTATATTTTTGGGGTAGTTAATCATTCAGTCTATCCACTATTGAGAGTATGTTCTCTCTTTAATTACAGCAGCAGTATTTATTTTAGAAGCTTAAGTCCTTGTATCAGTACTGTAAGTCTTGAATAGATTAGTAAAGATAATGAGATATACAGAAGGGGGCTGTAATGCAACTATTAAGGATGCAAACTGCCTTAATACCCCATGAAGAAGAAGGATCAGTAAATCTGTGATCCACATAAGGGGTCTAGAGACAAAAAGCCAGACTGTCTATTAAGCCAGGCTTGCTGATCCCGGCTCGCCAAATCCACCGATTCTGAGCCTCGCTTGGCTTTAGTGGAACGGAATAAACCAGGCTGTAAAGATCATGATTTAAAAAGCCTGGCTTTGGCCTAAATCCTGGATTAGTTAATCCAAGTTTCGTGAAACAGGCCCCAGGTCATGTGTACACAAAACATACACTTTTATACTAAGGGAGTGCCCCGATTAACCAATCAAAACACCACATTTTGGTGCCCCTCCCATCACTGCAGGTGTGACACGTCAACCCTGAGTGAGTAGGTGGGGACCCAGACATATTGATGTAAATATAGTCCAACATAACATCAGTAGCATTACAAAGTTATTGTGACAGTAATAATTGCTATAGTGTGTGTTCAGTAACAGTGTTAAGTGTTCAGTAGCCTGACCTAAGCAGAGACATTTCTGGGTTAGATAGGAGGGTCGCGTCTCAGAAAAGCGCGCACCCTGATTGGATCTCATCGATCTGTCCGTCACCCCCAGCCCCTCCTCTCCCCCCTAGTGCAGCGCTACGTCACATCATTTAGAGCGACGCCTACGCGGAAGGGTTGACTCCCACTTTTAGACTGGTTCAGCCCACGGCTTTTTCCAGGCTTTCATCTTTCGCGCAGACGAAATGAAAGCCTGGGTATCGAGGCTAAGTGTTCAGTAACAGGAATATTCCTGTCTCTCCAGCTCTTTAATAAATAGAAAAGGGTTTAATCAGGAGTTGTAGTAGCCACAGGATAATCTAAGCGGTGGATATTGCTCTTGTCTTCATGTCTTTATGTATGTCAATTGTGTTGTGTTGTTGTTTGTGTGAAAGGGAGGTACTGTTACTATGGGACTGATACTATGGGAGTGCATGGGACTGAATGGGAGTGAATGGGAGGTACTGTTACTATGGGACTGATACTATGGGAGTGCATGGGACTGAATGGGAGTGAATGGGAGGTACTGTTACTATGGGACTGATACTATGGGACTGAATGGGAGTGCATGGGAGTGAATGGGAGGTATTGTTACTATGGGACTGGGAGTGAATGGGACTGAATGGGAGGTACTGTTACTATGGGATGATACGATGGGAGTGAATGGGAGTATGGGAGTGAATGGGAGTGAATGGGGTGTACTGTTACTATGTGACTGAATGGGAGTGAATAGAAGTGAATGGGAGTGAATGGGGGAGTGAATGGGACTGAATCGGAATGAATGGGAGTGAATGAGAGGTACTGTTACTATGGGACTGTCACTCCCATTCACTCCCATTCAGAGTGAAAGGGAGTGAATGGGAGGTACTGTTACTATGGGACTGTCACTCCCATTCAGAGTGAAAGGGAGTGAATGGGAGTGAATGGGACTGAATGGGAGTGAATGGGAGTGAGTTGGAGTGAATGGGAGGTACTGTTACTATGGGACTGTCACTCCCATAGTATCAGTCCCATAGTAACAGTAGCTCCCATTCAGTCCCATTAACTCCCAATCACTCCCCTACCTCCCATTCAGTCCCATTCACTCCAAATTCACTCCAAATTCACTCCCATTCAGTGTCAAATGTCTTTGTGCTCTGATATTATTTTAAACACTCTGTGGCTGACCATAAACCATGGTCTATTAAAAATAATTGGAATAAAACATTTTGCCTAAGTCACTTACTGCAGAAGTAATTTGGCCTAAATAACGTTTATAATTGCCTAAGTTAAAATGGCATGTTCAGATATTGGCCTAAGTTTTTTGGAATTGAAATAATTAAGAAATATAATATATTCTACATTTGGCACAGTTTTTTGTGTTTCCTGAAAACCTTGAAAAAATAACTTAGGCAATTAGTTTAATAAGGTGACGATATTTAAAAAAAAATCAGGTAGGTGACACATTTTCAGCCAATCAGGAGAAAGTAGCTATTTATGAGCTTAATGTTCCAGTTCTAATTTTGTCTGTTACAGTCATTACAATTCCACTTGTTTAATCTGTATCCTGACTGCGTTCCTGATTGGATAAAATTGCAGTTTCAGAAAATGCTTTTTCTGTTTAACAAAAAGCTGGAGAGACCGGGAGACCTCTGTTACTGAACAAACACTACAGCAATGATTACTGTCACACTATAGAGCTATTTAACACTGTTACTGAACACACACTATAGCAATGATTACTGTCACAATATCTATTTAACACTGTTACTAAACACACTCTATAGCAATGCTTACTGTCACAATACAGAGCAATTTAATTTAGGTAACCAAATGGACCCCAATAGTAGATCTTTACACTCTCAATAGTTCAATTGTTGTTAAGCATCTGCTTAATTTCCAAAAAACTACACAATTAGATAATGTAGATTAGAAGATTGCTACTTTTGATCCTTTGATTATATAATGCTGATTGTAGCATAGCCATAGTGGTTAGTGACTGAGCTTTGTTAACGTGAGTGCCCGGGATCGTTTCCCGCCAATTTCAAAGAATGTTTGTTGCTTCCCGCCAATTTTCACAGAATGTTTGTCCTTTTACCTACCAAACAATACTCTTTTCACCTCTAGTGGATTATTTATTCAGCATTTGAGCCACGGACCACCATTTGATGCCATTTAGTCTCTCAGACCCATTTGAGCCACTGACCACCATTGTGAGAGTCTATTAATGTGAAATGGTGGGTGGCTCAAACATGTTATCACTTTTGAAGTTACTTGTTGTGTTTATATATGTAAATACTACTCTTTAAAGCAGTATTCCAGTAGTCCAGTGGGTACTGTCGACGTTTAGTAAACATTATGGCCCGGATTCTCCTCCCCGTCCAGGACTTAAAGTGCGTTTTCTTCTTACAAAACAAAATTGTTTTTGCATCTAGTCGAGGTCCATTCACTATCCAAAAACAACTGTGTTTGTTTGGTAAGAAGGAAAAACAGTCTCGGTCCTCGACTGGGACGTGAACTCGGGGAACAATGTTTATAAACAGTCGACAGTAACCATTTGACTACTGGAACACTGTTTTACAGTTTTGTAGAAACATCATATAAACATCATAACAAGTAACTTCATAAGTGATAGACGTTTGAACACAAAAACAACAACAGTGTTAAGTATTAAATAACATTTAATTAATTACCTGCTCCGACGACGGACGGCGACGGACGGCGTGACGTGGCACTTTCAAACAAACACTGACCAAACTCACCTCCACGCGTCTGCGTCGTATTTGAGGGTGCCGTCACTTCCTTCCGGTGTGAGGCCACGCCCGCGAGATTTAACCGCGAATTTCTTGTAGTCATATTGTAGTCCTCCTACGTTACATCCTGGGGCCTATTTCACGAAACTTGGATTAGAGATTAAACCGGGCTTTAACACATATCCTGGCTTAATATATCCTGGATCAGTGCTTAACCGGTTTCATGAAAGCTGGTTGATCTTGCCAGATTAACTTAACCAGTTAACCTGGATATGTTGAGGCTTGATTCGGTTTCATGAAAGTGATGCTACATAAATTACCATGGAAACTAATGCTTTGGACTTAGCCTGCTCCGGACCAGGCTAACAGCCAGGTTTAACCTAATCCTGATGTCTTTACTGTTCATTAAGCAGTCAAACTGATCACAAACCAATGATGTTTTCCAGATTTATTCAATTATTATGGTTTTATGTTGCCTTATTTGTATCGGTCTGCATTAAAGGACTAATTTAAGCACTATATAAAATCAAATAACCAAAGTATATAGGCTGCACAACATCATGACAGCTTGTGAGCTTGTAGATCAGCTGCTTTTGGTGAATGTTCCCCATGAATAGGCTTACTGTCGTGCAAGTGCACGGTTAAGAAGAATTATATTATATTATATATATATTTTTTTTTTTTGTAAAAGTGAAAACCACTAAATATTACCATTACTCATTGTTTTACAACATATTACCATTGTAACGTTTCACCCACTACTAGTCCTACATACTTACACCTAGAAACCCCATTCAAACCTATTTAGGTTCATCCTACGGTGGACATGTGTGCCTGAAAAGGAATCTTTGAAATGTTTCATAGTTTTAGAAATATAGTGCTTTCAAATTTGAGACATTTATAGGCAGATAGTGGCACTTAAAAAACATCACTTTCACCTAGAAACTCCATTCACACTTTGTAAAATTCCGCTTACTGTGGAGACACATGCTGGAACTTTTTACTTTGAAATGTTTTGTAGTTTCTGAGTTATTTAACTTAAACGCCCAATGCATTCTCAATGGCAATAGCACAAACTTTGGCATGCTACATGAACCATGACCCGGCCCTGTCTGGACCACAACCCCCTTCTCCAAAGGTAGCTCCCTCAGAGGAGGGAGTTATGGCCAAATATCACAATGCGACAATATCATTATGCTTACAATATTAAGAATTCTGTTTCAAGTTAATAGTAGTGGTAAAATGTAAACTATATTTTTGGGGTAGTTAATCATTCAGTCTATCCACTATTGAGAGTATGTTCTCTCTTTAATTACAGCAGCAGTATTTATTTTAGAAGCTTAAGTCCTTGTATCAGTAAGTCTTGAATAGATTAGTAAAGATAATGAGATATACAGAAGGGGGCTGTAATGCAACTATTAAGGATGCAAACTGCCTTAATACCCCATGAAGAAGAAGGATCAGTAAATCTGTGATCCACATAAGGGGTCTAGAGACAAAAAGCCAGACTGTCTATTAAGCCTGGCTTGCTGACCCCGGCTCGCCAAATCCACCAATTCTGAGCCTCGCTTGGCTTTAGTGGAACAGAATAAACCAGGCTGTAAAGATCAGGATTTAAAAAGCCTGGCTTTGGCCTAAATCCTGGATTAGTTAATCCAAGTTTCGTGAAACAGGCCCCCCGGGTCCCATCCGCTTCTCATTGTAAATACAAAATAGCTACATATGCGTGAATATTTTATTTTATTTTTTACAATAACGCTATTTGTCAGAAAGGAAGCCATTGAGGGTTAAAATGGGTCTTAATGCTTCCAACTCGAGTAGAATTATTAATGTAACTGTAAAGTGTCCATGACAAAGAAAATATATGACGTGGAACTTCCTTGAGTAGAACCCAGAAGTGGCTGACGTCACGGCTTAAATACACAATACAGAGCCTGATCTCTAACTTTGCAGCCTCCTCGGTGGTCTAGTGGACTAGTCATTTGGCTTAGAGTCCTAAACCTCCTAACTTTGCCTGTTCAAACCCCGTTGGTAAGTTTCCTACAACACAGACTACTTGTTATTGTTAGGGCTAGTTTGACATGCATTAGACTGCGGACCCCCATTTAGTGGCATTTCTATCTCTGGGACCCCCAGCCAGTAGCCTAACGGGGGTCCCCGGACCCCAGCAACTGACAGGTAGGTACTGCATGGGTTCCCCGGACCCCCCAGTCTGTGACTCACTGTGCTATTGTAGGCTATAGGCCTATTGTTATTATAGGTCAGTCCGTAAACACTGAAGTTGGTGCTTTGCATGAAAGTAAGGATAGCAC
Source organism: Protomyctophum parallelum (assembly GCF_964188405.1). Classification (NCBI taxonomy): domain Eukaryota; kingdom Metazoa; phylum Chordata; class Actinopteri; order Myctophiformes; family Myctophidae; genus Protomyctophum; species Protomyctophum parallelum. Next base: position 49,523,003 of record NC_139702.1, on the reverse strand, counting down.
TCAATCCATTGATTCACAATACACTTGTATGGCGTATATATCATATGACGCAGAGAGGCGTCAGACTGGCCGGCCCGACCGCTCGGTGCCGCGGTTCTTGTATTCTTTATTTTGTTTTACTGAGAATAAGGTTAGAAATAAGTTTAGGGTTAGGCATAGTTTTACTGGGGTTAAGTTTAGGTATAGGGTTAGGTTTAGGCATAGTTTTACTGAGATTAAGGTTAGGAATAAGGTTAGGTTTAACCGTTTAAGCATAATTTACTTTAGGAATACCAGGCCGCGCAGTTCCACCGGCTGTACGCCCGGGGCAAGTTGGTAAAGGGGCGACTCGTCTGGTATTCCCTGGGACAACCAGGGCCTCTGGCTCCCCAGGCAGGTCCTGTATGTACTTCACTTTACTATAATTTTAGGTGCTTTTATAGGATATCTATAATGTGCAATTCTATTATAGGCCTTAAGTAGGCAGTGCACTACACATAGGCCCACAGAGCCACATCTACAAAAAGCTATCAAAGGTTTCTCAGGTACTAAGGCAAATCCATTAAAACAGCAATTTCACTGCCTCTAGTCTGAGCACATAGGATTCACAGTACATACAATCCGTTAGTGAAACCCCAGCAGAGTCATTGGTGGGTTCAGTGGGAGGATGCTCTGGCTAAGGTGAGTTCCTTGTGTCTGTGTTCCAGCTCTGTGTGCATCAAAGTACATTACTTAGTAATGATTACTAAGCGGTGTAAAAATGTGACCCCCTCCCCCTACTCAGCAGCTCAGCAGAATGTTTGGGCCAAACAGTGAGCGATCATAACTCTGCATCTGATGATTTAAAGTATAATGTAGCCTACTGTGCATTGAATTATATTACAGTTCAGAGCAGTGCAGACTCCCACAAAGATAGACAGCTATTTTATAGGGCTTTGGCAGTAACAGCACAATAACTTAATTATGTCTTATGTGTTTAATTGTGGTTTGTATTTTATACAGTGATGTCCATGAAACGCAATGTGAGGATAGAAGCCAATATGATGTTCATCTTCTCTTTAAAACAGCTTCACTAAAATTAGACAAGGTGCCACAAATTACCTTGCATGACTCCTTTGTGTGATCTTGTTGCCTTTTCTGCATGCAGCATTTAATCCATACTTATCTCAGTCAAATACAGAAATCTTAATGAGGTGTACATCATGGGGCCGACATGTACATACAGTATAGCCTATATGCCCTGCAGCGTATACAAATTCACATTTGGTTCACCTAGTGTGGTAGAGGCCTATCAGGTTAGGGCTCATGGAGTTCGGGAGCCATTTAGAAAGTTTGGATCCTTGCCTGTCTCTAGCCAGACTGAGGAAGGAGTGGAGTCCATGGCTTGGGGATTGATTACAACATAGCTCCATGGGCTTCCATGAATTAGCACGGGTTTGAAATGCTTAACGATGAATGACACACATGTGTTTAGATGACGCTTGCCTCACACATGCAATCCATTTGGCCATCCCGAATGCCATCAGAGGTCTCTTGGCAAGCCCCGGTGAAGTTTTTGCGGGAACGCAACGTACAGTGGCAGCGCATCAGGCCAGCTCGCATTTCAAACGGGCGCCTAGCTCGACGCAGCTTTCCGCAAGTCCTTCTAGAAATAATGTCTGGGGTGGTAATATTTGAACGCTGTCTCCAAGGGCTCTCGGTTTACCCCCCACATCCACACCCATCCACCTCCATCCTCTTTGCGTACTGCATAGAGACAGAGAATGCACCAATAGGATGTCACAGAGGGTGTCACTCACTCAAGCCCATGGCTGCAACCTCATTGCCATGTCCATCATTAGTCATTGGATGCTGCTTATACTAAGCCAAATTGGCAGCAGGTAGTGAAAGTTTGGTTCTGTGCATGCACACAATTGGAAAGTATATACAACCAATCTGAGAACCCATCGTCAAAAATTAAAGGAAAAACAGCAATTCCTTTGAATTTGACATTAGTCAACACTGTCTCAAGACTAATATACACCTGGATGCACCATTCTCTCACACACACAGCGGGCTCATAGATGAACTGAAATGGGTTTATTTTTTACATTTTATGCATGTAATCAATTTACATCATGAAATGATTCCATTTCCATAGAATTATATGTCGCGACAGGACCCAGAATTCAAAGCTCATGCAATACATAGAAAACAGTGAGTAACACACACCGACTCGATTGGTTTTCACTGTTCTTCCTACAGACTTGTCAGATTAGCTTGTCCCCTCAGCAGACAATGAGCTATTTCTAATCTAAACCTACTGTGTAAAATGACACTCCCTTATGGAGTGTCCACACACCCCTTTGTCTGACCCTCCCCATGGCTGGCTGGGTATGGGTGCGTGATTTAGGGTGGTCAGACCTCACTCTCCTCCCCAGGGTTTGGAGGGTAGCTCGGACCATGGGAGGTGTGGCAACGCCTGGGGTGCAGGGAGGGATCCAGAGGCAGCTGTCTCAGTCATTTGCTGGAATGGGACAAGTCCACTCAAGATAGCACAGCTGCCAGTCAGTCAAAAGCTGTCACGGTGCTTTCTTGCACATGGGGGTGGTGACATGTTGAACTTCAACCAACTGTTGGGGCTTGTTCATGGATAGACACATGACAGTGCACCTGTATCTTAGCCAGCTGTCCCTCCACTGTAGTGTACAGGTGCTCTCTTTTATCCAGTTAAAAAACTTGTACTGCGGCAACTGATGTTGGTCAAATGACCATGGACAGGAATTATTGAGCCCTTGTGAGCTCTGTTAGATCTTCAGACACAATCCCTCAGGGTAACAGTCCCACACGCACGCACACACGCGCGCGCGCGCGCGCACACACACACACACACACACACACACACACACACACTCTCTCTGTCTCTTTGATTTACAAGCGGCACAAAAAACGGTCTCCTTTACCTCTATCATATAGCTATAGCCTACAGATCTATAGCTATACAAAGCCACCATTCCCAGCTGGATGAGGACTCATCATAAAAATAATTCCTATTAAATCACAGAAGGCTTTAGGCTGTTCTGTATTTGTCTTCTAGGGGAATAAACCTACATCCTGCTCGCTCGATCTTCACAGATGTTCCCATCAGCATACCCCTGGGTGAGGTCATCCCTCGGTGTGTGTGTGTGTGTGTGGGGGGTGTACATCTGGAGCTCTCTGCCTATCGTTTTGTAAGCGATAGTCATCATGACATCACCCTGCTTCCTGGTTTGGCCTCCAAACACCACATCGGCCCGGGGGGGGGGGGGGGGGGGGGCTTATTGGCGCAGAAATAGAACTATGCCCAAACAAACAGTGTGACACTGTGATGGCTGATTTAAGGAATGCCCGGGGAATTCTGGGGTCAAATGTTAAAAGGAGAGGAGCTGCGGGGGTCATTAATAACAGAAAGAAATGGAGAGGATTTTAGTACTGTATCTGACTTGCATTTAAAGGTATGGCAATATGACGTAAAATGCTCTCCAGTATCCTGACCACGGGGTGAGATTGCCTGTTTTCATGACAGATATCACAGTGTTATATACAATCCATCATGTCAGAGTGATGTTATGAGTCACATTTGTAGCTGAAAATCACTTTTGAACTGCAGTAGTAAGGATTCTCCGGTTACTGGGGTACGTATGGTGGTGGTCTTCTTCATCTCCTCTCATCATAGGCGTGCATTATGCAGGTGTGGTTTTTCCAGGCCTGGGGGCTTGCTGCCATTGCTCCAGCTTCAAGTAGGAGATACAGGAGAGGTCAACTTGGGGGCGTGGCTTCCTGCTGTCCCTCTGGGAGGGCTGCAGGCTGAACCCGGACACCACAATGATGTCACCAATCCTGAACCCTGATCCATGAGAACGCAGCTGTCCAGTGACCAGGACAGGTGTGTACATGTGTGTGTGTGTGTGTGTGTGTGTGTGTGTGTGTGTGTGTGTGTGTGTGTGTGTGTGTGTGTGTGTGTGTGTGTGTGTGCACGCGCATGTGTGTAATGGGGGTGGGCGTGAAGAGGAAGATGTGGTGAGAGGGGGGGAGTTTGAAAGGGCTTTGTAGAGTGTCAAGTGTTGTACTCTTGAGTCTACATTCTACAATTACGCTTGGAAAACTGAACAATCTAATGAGGTGCTCGCTCTCTAGGTCGTCCTCAGAGCTTCCACTCTTCCCGGTTCTCCATACATCTGGCCAGTTTGTTGTTTGCGCTCCTGTGTTGTTCTTGAGTACATCCTTCCACATATGTTAGTGTGGGACATCCTCGTGATGGCTTCACGTGTTGGTTCCCACAGCACTCATTTTGCTGACTTGCAGTTCTTGATGTCTGGCAGTGTCCTGCTAGTTTCATTCTCCTGGCTGCTATTTTCTGGCTCACCCTTGGTATTCCGTCACACAGGATCTTGTTTGTACACTCTTGCTGATGTTAAGAACTGCACGCAGAAGCATGAGTTCAAGTCCGCTGCTCTCCTCAGGTTGGCGGAGGGTGTGTAGATCACATTAGATAATAACACAGGGGTGAAAATGGGTTACAAAAATCGAGGCTTCAGGGTCCAGCATTCACTGCCATATAGAAGACGAGGGAGGTTGGAGTTCCATACACTGGTCATGCTGCTGCCGCCGTCGCTCTTTCATCAGTAAACTCACTCAGGCTGCCTCTTGCGTACCGCTGTGTTGACAAAAGTAACTGATTTTCAACTGAAACTTTATAATAAATGATGCTGCGTTCATCCTGAACACAGAGACATTTATTTTATCAATGCAATTCCTGTTTCATAATATTTGTTTACTCACTCATCCCTTTGTGTATGGTTATACCCTCACATTGCTTTGGTTTATTTTTGCATAGGGCACCGTGATCCATAAATAATCTCTCTCTTACTTTCTGTGAATGTAAACAGTGCTTACGTTTGTTTCCAAACATTAAGAAAAGTTAATACCGGTACAAATACAAATTTATAACACTGTGTAGAAAATAAACATGATTGAGGATGATGATCATCTCTTCATGTCACAATTAATCAAAATAGTCCAGTTTTATGAAAGGCTCCCTGGTTATGCGACCAACACATATTATTAATATCCAATTGAACGACTGTGTGAGGACAAAATCTGACAATTCTTTCCATGAAAAAACCTTTTTTAATTTCAATATGCATCTTTAAAATATAAAAAAACAGACTTTCATTTGATAATTTTGATCAGTTCGTAGTTAACACAAATCCCTTAACATAATAAAAACTATTTACTGTATGGTCAGCAGATACATAAATTGTACAAAAACAGTTAATATAGGTTTTGAGCCCCACCAAGTGATCAATCACAGATTAAACAATGAAATACTTTCAGCTACAGGCTCGATCTGTGCTTAACTGTAGTGCCGGGTTTCCAGAAGGTGGGATACCCGTTTCCTGTTCTTGTTCATTTTCCCATAAGTTCATTGATTGGCTCAACAGCAGATTTGAATGGAAAACTCACATTCATTGTCTGTTTCCCTTTGAAATCCGTCCAATCAAATGAAGGTAGGTATATGGAAGCAGTTATGCACAGAGCTGTCTAGGAGTCTATAGGGGTTAGAATCCATGCGACTCTGTCGAGTGTCTACAAACACAATGGCCAGCACTAGTGCTGGCAGGAGTAGTCGGACGAAGGCCCGACAGCCTCCCGGTGCAGGGGGCTCCTCAGTCCTCACGGGCAGGTAAGCCAGTAGGATACAACAGCAGTGACAACACACAGACACAAACAATGAAAAGAAAAAAGGAAGGAATAGAGTGGGGTCTGATATAGGCAGGGCTGGACATATCTCTCAACGGAGGTCTTTTTGGTCAATGGGTCTTAGTATGGAATGGATATCCTAATGGGACACACAGTAGTATCTGCTGGACGACTGCAAGAAGTGCAAGTACAAATCTTCTATTTGACCACATAAACACTGCCTATATAAATATAATTAGTTATAATATGTTATAATGATTGTGCAACTTAAACATGTGCACTGTTCTGTCATTGGTTCTGCAAACTAGGCCATAAAACCTTGTTACTGAAGTATCATCTTCCTCGATGATCTGTTTCACACATCTCCCACAGTATGAAATATTAAAAGGAGGGGATCTCTCTCTCTCTCTCTCTCTCTCTCTGTTCAATCCAGGAAGAAGTACTTTCCACTCTTCTTTTGTTCTGCATCCTGAACAAAGACAGATTAAATTCAGAATCATACAAACACTACACACTACAAACTATTAATTCAATAACATGGCTTTTAGCACACGGTCAAAATTGAGGAAGCAGATGACATTAAAGAAATGTTATTTTCCATGTTACAATATTGACTAGTGATGATAATTGGAGTGAATATCCATGTTCATAATTATTTATAGCTTCACAGAATGTACACGATAGATTACAGAACTAGAATTACAGAAAGTGTTACATTCCAATGCATATCTACTACATCCCCTTTTGGGGAAAGCTTCAATGTCATATTTCTTACAATAAATAATAAAAAAATGTTTTAAAATAAAGTTGTAAGTACGTATAGGCTAGAAATTATCATTTGAAAATGCCATTGTCAGAGGGAAAACACAATTCTATAAAGTCTGTAATATCCCCATATTAGGCAAACAGTAATGTAAAATAATAATAATAATAATGTACTGTATGGATGTATTCCCTGATTGGGAGTCTATCAAAATTCGAAAGCCACTTGTCATTATGGTTCATTGTCCTTGTCATGTCTTTGTAAATTCAATCTTTTTATTTATAATAGTGTTGTGCCTGAGCTGTTTTTCTTTTCTTTTCTTTTGTTTGTTATTATGTTCTTGTTGTGTAATGTCTGTTTGTCTTTAAAAAACCAATAAATATACTTTATAAAAAAATAAAAAATAAAATGAATTTCCAATTCAGCCTCCTGTACCTTTACGGAATTCAACTTGTTGATTCTTGGTCTGTAGTTTTTGGGGTCTCTTCTGAAGGTGATCTCCAGCTGAGCGAGGAACTTGTTCATGCCAGCGAGTAAGGATTGTGGTCTGAAAACATGACAACACAGTATGATTATGCAGCTCTAAGGTCAGGTCAGCTCACTGCTGGGTGTACGCTGTCATTTCCTAGGTTAGTAGCTTGTAGCGCCTTCCGTCTTGAAAAAAAAAGAAAAAGCATTTATTTGTTTCAAATACACTTTTTCTCAACTTGAGGTGCCCTGGTGCAAAGAACGCATAAACACAATACACACATAGAAAGGTGTGCAATGGCAACAAAACGCTACATTCCCATTGAAAACCATTGCGAAAAGATGGCCAAGGTAGGTGTGGGTGGCTGCCTTTGATTGTTATTGTTTATTTTTCTTTATCTTCTGCACTACTGAATTTGTTATTTTTACTTCTTTAGTTGTATTGTATCTTAACCCATTTAGACCTGATGCCGATTCTAAAAGATTGTCTTCTAAATCCTGAGAGTTTCCAGAAAAACCTAATGTTTCTATGTCAGTGGACCCCCCAGAATGATCTGCATTTGGCTGTGGACACCCATCTGAAAATATGTTGTTCCAGGGACCCTCCCAGAAGCAAAGATTTGAGTTAAAAATGTTCGCTCTGAAAGAATATTTTCATTTGCACCACATTTTCAGGATTTTTCAAAAATAGCAAATCTACAGGCTCGTAGTGCGGCACTCTGTGCTGCACTGTGAGCTTGTAGATCTGCTATTTGTCAATTACTTACGCCTACTACCCCTTCTGGGGCATAGGCCGTCAACAAGCGATCTCCAGGCATCTCTGTCTTGAGCTGTTGTCTCCAGCTGGTTCCAAGTCATCTTCATGGTCTTGGTGTTCCATGTTAGAGCTTGTCTAATGATGGTGCTTGCGGGCCTTCGTAGGGTGTGGCCTATATCCATCGCCATTGGCGTTTTCTTATCTCTGCCAGAATTCTATGATGGTCCAGAATTCTATGTTACTGATGGTGTCTGGCCATCGGATATGAAGGATCTTCCGCAGGCAGCTGTTAATGAAGACCTGCACTTTTTTGATGGTGGCCGCTGTAGTTCTCCATGTTTCTGCTCCGTATAGGAGGACCGCTTTGATGTTACTGTTGAAGAACTTGACTTTGGTGTTGGGGGTCAGTTCTTTGGAACTCCAGATGTTCCATAATTGGATGAATGCCGTGCAGGCTTTTTGGATCAGATTATAGTATAACATAATCGTTAAAATACCAAAAGGGGTTCCCGTTCTGAATGGGTTATAGCCTAATGTGTTTCCTTTGCTTGATGTTTTGCATTAAATTGCCTTGTTGAAATGTGCTATATTGTCCTTGCCTTGCCTATCTGTGTTATAGCACCTACCGTTTAAAGAATTCACTTAGCCTACCTTGGGATTCAAATCACAAGAACTTCTCTTCTCTTTCAAAGCTAACTACCCCCTCTTGTGGCTAAAATGGAAACTAAATTAGAATTTTGGAGATCATCCCAATTCCACTGACTGGTAGAATTAAAGATTCCACTGACTGGTAGAATTACTGTAATTATTACACTGACTGGCAGAATTGATTCAATAAAAAGTATGTTTCTTCCTCAGCTGTTCCTCAGTTGGTTCAGTGTCTCCCCATATTCTTGCAAATTTCAGGTTTTGTGAGACAACTCAGCTGAATCCCCTCACTGGTTGGAGCCGCCATTATTGTTTGGGTGCAGTTATCCTGTCTCCTGTGGCCTTTAATAGATAACTGTGGACGTTGTTACATTTCCATGAATGCCAGGCCCATGTCTATGATGCATGGTCGAGCATCTCTGAAAGGTTGAGTGAGCAACACACACACACACACACACACACACACACACACACACACACACACACACACACACACACACACACACACACACACACACACACACACACACACACACACACACACACACACACACACACACACACACACACACACACACACACACACACACACACACAGCGTGGGGGTCCTTGACAATTGACATGAACAACTTTGAGCACCACTGGTATAGCAACATGATCTTTTCAGATTAGAATCAGCCTCAGGTCTTAATGGGATAAATACCTTTGTGTTTGAAATATCTCAATGTGACATCACATGCTACCCGTGGAAATGAGGGAAATACCTAAGTCATGGGAGATGCAATGTACAGGCCAATCACCATTATCTGTTTCTAAACAGTGTTGTTGCCTAAAACAGCATAATCATTAGCCATAATCCAGAATAACAGAAGAATCCAGAAGAATAGTCATCAATCATCATAGTCTCATGTGGGAACACAACTCTCTTTGCAGGCTCATGTCAACTTGGCCATTTTATTATTAACACATGATGTTTAACAGTGAATCTTACGTGTTGGCAGTTGTGCTCTTGGATGGGATACCGTCAAACACTATGACGCGGTCCGCCAGATAGGTGGCCATGATGAAGTCATGTTCCACCACAAAGGCTGTCTTCTTCGCATGGAGGATAAATCTAGGCAACGGAGATAGAAAAGAACAGTAAATTGTCAGTCAATTCCACTAGAAAGGCAGGACAGTTACCCCACCAATAAATCACTGGTTGCAGGGTCATGCAACAATAGCCTAACTCAAATACACTGAGATGTTTGTCTTTCCTATGCAAGACGTTCTACCCCAATCTAGTTAAAGCATAGAATTGTTTTCTTCTTTTGTTTGAGAACATATCAAGGGTCGATCGTCCACACAGAATGATAAACTATAATGCTAATGATGTGAGAATCCAAATTGATGGTCATGAATGATAACATTTTGCAGGCCCTGGGGAGGCCCTAGTTTAGTGTCTTTCCAACGTTCTTTCTATTTCAAATCATAGTGTGTGCACTCACCGTTTGATGACCCTGGCGGCCATTAGACGTTGCTCTGAGTCCAGATAGGCAGAAGGCTCGTCAATCAGGTAGACGTCAGCTGGTCTTCCTAGACATAAGACTAGGGCTACTCTCTGCATCTCACCTCCTGAGAGGTTCTGGACCTACACACACGCACATACGCATGCATGTACACACGGACAGATACAGTATGTGACTCACTGGGAGCAGGTTCTATTTTGAGCCCTTGAAGGAAAGCTTGAAAATATAATTTTTAAGTAAAAGTACAAATAAAAGTACCAGAAAGCAGTAGTAATACAAATTTAAAAAGTTTGTAATATAACAGCATGTTTGCAGACATGATTCAAATAATAAAAATAATGTAATAGTTGACCAACACATTTACTGTAAACAAGACAAATTCTGCTCTTACAAACATGCAGGTGCAATGACCTGGAACTTGGCACCTGAGCAGCTGGGGTCATTGCCATAAAATGCCATGCTGGCTTGTGGTGGAAATCTTTTGTCAAAATACCATTTTTGGATATACAAAAAAAATCACACCCGTCGTGACCCGGATGAAGTGACTGAGGGGAGCTAATATATTAAAGTCTAACTCATTTTGCTATGATTAGGTGATGTAATGGTGATGTAAAACAAACAGTGTCAAAACAAACATTAAATTATCTTTATTGTTAATGGCATTTAATGTTTGTATTAGGGACAAGATGACGAAAATGGCATTTTTAAAACAAACATTGAACTAATAACAAACAAACCTGTATATGAGGGGCTAGCGCCCCTCAATAATAATGTGTACACTCAGAGTTAAGGGGCAAGGTGGTCAAATTAAACATTTGAGAACCACTAGTATTGTTGTAGTAAATCAGTGTCATACATATTCTGAAGAAAACCTGGAGACTTGACATTCAGTAATTGGGTCTTATGATCAAAATAAGACCATTCATTAAGCTGTGTAAAAAAAGAAAATCTAAAATGTGCCACGGACAAGAACAATTGGGCCTTGCCGTGGACGCATTTGTCCATGTACAGTCATGCCTGAGGCATAGGGCGACCAACATTTTGTTGATTTTCTGTCTTGCTATTTATTTGTAAGTTCTGGTGTGATACTCACGTCCTGGTCGATGATGCTGTCTATCAGCATTGGTTTCATGACGTCTGTGACAAACTGGGGGTGTGTGTAGGAGTCACGGATCTTATCATGCATCAGAGCCCTCACACTGCCCTAAAGACACGGCAGAAGACTGGGTTAGATAGTCAGGAGTGGTAATGTGCTCCTCCGAGCACAGGTCTCCGGCTACGCCAGGCCAGGTAGTAGAAGTCAATCTTAGGATGAAATATGAAATAGGACAGTCCGTCTTGATGACATGACTATAGAGAAACAGTCAGGAATTTGTTTTGCAAAAATCGGCCTCTTGCTGGCGCTAGAACATGCCGATGGGAAAGGCGTGTGTGTGCACAGTTTCACATAGATCAGGCCAGCGGTGCCATCAGAGACCAAACTAGAAAAAGTGCCCTTCCGGGCACAGGTCTCCACCAGGTTATCCACAGATCCGTGCAGTTAGAGGTAAAAACACTTTTCGGCCAGTTATAGCGCCACCTTGAGGCTGAGTTGAAATTGTTCATGTGGCATTTCGTCCTCGGCCTAGTGGGAATGTGGGTGCACAATTTCACGGAAATCACGCGATGTGTTCATGATTTGCAGCATTTTGTTTGAAACTGAGCACTCCTGTGAACTTTGGAAGCCAATCTTAACCAATCAGGATGGAGTCTGATAAATCTGAAAGACCCGTTTCGTTGAATGGCTCTAGAGAGACTGTGTACCAATTTGCGTGATGTTTGGACAAAATCTGTAGGTGTACTGTGCAAAAACTTGTTTTGCACAAAGCGGCCTCCTGGTGGCGCTATAACAGGCCGTTCTGGAAAGTTTGGGGCAGAGGTTCATGGTTGGCATCCAGGGAGTGTGTGTGCAAAATATGGCATCGACCGGGTTAACGGTGGCCGAGATTAGCTGTTCACGGACACACGGACACACGGACACACGGACGGACACGCGGACGGACGGAGTGCAAAACATACTCTCCCCACATGCCTTCGGCCTGGTGGAGACAATAACCTAGTATAGACTACTAGTGCAATGCTGCTTGGCTCGCCTTTCATATTATGTTTGTTTTGTCATCTATAGCACCCACTGGTGGACAAAATGAGATACTGTACATAATACACAGAGACAAACAGGCAGCCTCATTACACTAGATTTACATTTGCTGCTCAAGTAATGATATAATTTACTTTTTTTAAATGTACATAGCATAAATCTTAATTAAAGGCAACAGTTTTGGTTAGCGATGAAATATGTTCTTATTCTGAAGGCTGCAAGGGTTCTTCTGCCCTGTAACAGTCAAAATAATCTTCTTTACGAGGCCAATACATTTCCTTCTGAGAAAACACGTGCAGCCTGCAGCCAGAAAGACAGAAAGAGACAATATTGCCACTTGGATTTTCTTTTCTTTATGTGATTAATTCACATTCAACTGTAAACCAGTAGTGTACGTTAACTAAACTACTGGTTGACAACATACTTTGAACTTGGGGCTGATCGTTTGTGGTTTGTAGCTGACATGGAGGACGGGCATTTCACCTGGAGAAGACAGAAAAACAGAATAATTGTGTATGTTCTCTAAGAAATCCAGAGACATAATAATATATTACACTTTATTTGTACTTTATGAAAAAAAGGTTACAAAACGACTAGATAGACAGTAGAGATTTAAAATATGTCACTGACATATTTCTTGCCAGCCTGAGTAATTTCAGTTATTGTGGGGTTCAATGATAAGGAAACAGATACGCCCGCACACTGATTATCTGCTCGGTACATGAGTTTATCTTTAATAAAGGTTAATAAACGTTTTGGTCCCTCCGGACCTTCTTCAGGCATGGAAGAAGGTCCGGAGGGACCAAAACGTTGCCTTTATTAAAGATAAACTCATGTACCGAGCAGATAATCAGTGTGCGGGCGTATCTTTGTCCTTATCATTGATGTCCACTGGCCTACGCACCTGTTCATACGCCTTATCTATGTGCGCAAGCTTGTTTCTACAGTTATTGTGGGGTGAAAATGGAAAACCTCTTTCTATCCCTTCTTGCTGTTCAGAATGTCAAAAATAGTTCCTGATCATTTATGTCTTTCTACGATTTACTCTTGATTGTATTTTTGGTGAGTCTGGAAAAGAGCATCAGCCAAAAGTCACCTCCTTCATCTGGTTTCAGACGGCCGGCCAGCATTCTGATGAATGTTGTTTTGCCCGTTCCTGAAAAAATAATAGAGCAATCCAATTAGTAGACACATTTTTAAAACACATGCACGCGCACGCGCACGTGCACACACGCACGCGCACGTGCACACATGCACGCGCACACACACACACACACACACACACACACACACACACACACACACACACACACACACACACACACACACACACACACACACACACACACACACACACACACACACACTACCGTTCTCTCCTAGCATGACCATGATTTCAGAGTCGGTGAACTCTCCCTCCATGATCTCCAGGCTGAAGTCTCCCATCTTCTTCTTCATGTTGGGATAGTGGTAGTGATTCATCTTCTTCACCTCCTCCTCGTTGGCTGTCTCAGCCACCTTGAACACTAGTGACGTCGGTCTGAATCTCATGTTCTCCGTGGGTACGTAGCCGTCCAGGAAAATGTTGATGCCTGGGGAGAACAGAGGTGAGGGGTTTGTGGAAGCCAATTTGGGGCCATATACTGTATGTATGGCTACATGTCAGGTCCACGGGGAAAGTAAAGTCTGTATAGAGGAACATAATTATCCACATGAAGGGAAGAAAACAGTCAGTTTCATGATCCATTCCCGTTCCATTGACAGGCTAACAATCCAAAATGAAAGGTTGTGAATGTGAGGTCCATCAAGTGGTTAGGGTGTCCAGTGAGTATGAATGTGCTCAGCAAGTTTCATGGCAATCCATCCATAGTGTATGAATGTATGGATTTGAATCCATACATTGTCTGCCAGAGGAGATTCTAGCCTGAGGGTGGAGCTAGAGAATAAGCCAGTCACCAAAATAGGGATCATCCTCTGGAGCATGATTTGACAGACAGGGTTAGCAACAGGGCATAACTTGTGAGTTTCAATACTAACACGGAAATCTGGAGATGGAGGTCTTAATTCTTCTGGTTCTATTGTTGCTTATTGTGGCCAATAAATAATTCCCTGATATTGTCCGTTGGAGAGTGGAGTAGTACCTACCTTCCCTGACACTGAAGGGCATAGTAACCACTCCGTAAGCACCGGGCACTCCATACAGACAACAGATGAAATCTGACAGGTAGTCCAGGACACTTAGGTCATGTTCCACCACAATTATGTATCTGTGGATGTGAAAAGAAGACCCAGACTTTCACACAGACAGTGGCTTCTGGAATGCTCAATGAATACTTGATACAGAGTGCTACAGTATATCTGTCACTATTAACTAACCTATCTGGAGTGATGAGGGAGCGGATGGTCATGGCAGCTTTTAAACGCTGCTTCACATCCAAATAACTGGAAGGCTCATCAAACATGAAGCTGTGTGAATTAAATTGGAAGAATCAACGTCAGACAACTGTGGAAAAACAAAGCAACCATGTCTTTGTTCTACAAGAAACACCAGTTCTAACTTCTCCACTTCCAGTAGTATGAGAGGCTTTAGCCCAGCTAAATGTTATTCATTATTTCAGCTTTCAGAGTTGTGTTTACTCAATGTCAACAAAGGGGACAAGCTTAAACTTAATAACATCCACTAAATCGCATATTAAATAAATTTGTAGGAAAATGTTTCAGTGTTAGGATCTGTGTCAGATAATCTCAGATTACATAATAAATACAAATATTTTGTGAAATTCCACTTAGTAAGAAAATGGTTCAGTCCAACATGTTTAGAAGCCTTGATACAGATGTGCGTGGGTATGTCAAGCTTACATGTCGGCCCTCTGGATGCAGACGACAGCGATGGCGAAGCGTTGCAGTTCCCCTCCTGAGAGGTCCTCCACATTTCTGTCTCTAAGATTGAGAGTGAGATCTGAGAAATAGAGGCAGAGAGTGTGAGCCATCAATTCGGCTTTGTGTTTTATGTTGCCAGGTAAGAAAGCAGAGACACGGTGCTGTGCAACATCCGAAAGGAGGTAAAAAGGTAGACAGACACCCATTTATAGTGAGTAGCCAATAATTTTTTGTCATTCAAAAATTTCAAAATGTAGTCGTTATGTCAAATAATTCCATTATTTGGCATATTTTTCCATCGGGAGGAGAAGTGCCCTTCTATGGATATTTGCATTTCACCTTCCTTTGTTGATTCATTATGCTTTACTTCTCAGGACTCTGGGAGGGCGCTAACTCCTGTCTTCCTAGCTCTTAAAGGGCCACTTCACCCCTTTTGCAGAGCTTGAATGATGTTTAGGACATGAAGCCATGTTCATGACCAAAAACCTGTCATGAACATGGTCTCACTTCCTTCCTGGATTACAAAGTCACATCTCCATGCAGCCTCCCCCTCTCCACAGGGAGGGGAAGTGCACTGGGCATTGTAAGAATTCAGCAATCCAGTCAAACACACAGACTTCATTATTTTTCTGACCATAGGGTGCAAATTTCAATGTGTATCTACTACAAATACTATTAACATTGAGTGACTGCATTCTCTTCCAGTAGTGAAATGCTCTTTAATATGCAACACCACTTGCACACACCTCATTACACTCATGCACACATACACTACTTATTTTACTGATCTTCACATCTCATTATTATAGTTTTGTTTGTTAATTAATAAACATTCCCTTATGGCCTTTCACCTGCATCCGCCCTGTTATTTCGTCAAGGTTCCTCCTGGTTCCCTTATAGGTCAGGGCCATAAAAATCCCCTACTTGGCTTTCAGGCAGCCCTTTTAGGCTTTTTGAGCCTTTATTTGATAGATAGTACAGTGGAGAGAGATAGGAAAAATGGAGAGAGTAAAGGAGTAACATGCAGTAACCAGACGGCCGGAAATCAAACGCTGTCAGGCATTAAAGTTCATGTGGTACGAGTACTCGGCTATCGGGTCACCCAGATGGAGGTAATTCTAACATCACACTGCACCAAGACCATAATAGGTTCTGGCTTCACTGACTAATCCCAACACCATCCATCAAATGGCATACTGGAAGATGGCTGGCTTAGAAGAACCAGGGAAAATACATATTAAAGGCACGGTTATCGATTTACCAAGCTGTTCGCAGACCACATCCGCAGTTTTTGTATCGTCCTTTCGGGTGAGGATGGCTCCCACACTGCCCTGGTGAACAGAACAAAAGAAAACACAGTCAGCCAATGCACGTCCAACACGTCCAGGCTACTATCCATTCAGTCCCTATTATCATGAAATACACACAAAAAACATATCTTGCTATTTCAAAATAATTGGTACTGCTGTGGGGTGGTGCAGTGTGTACCTTGACAGCCTTGGGGATCTGGTCCACATACTGAGGCTTGATGACAGCCTTGAGGTCATTCTCTACGAGTTTGGTGAAGTAGTTTTGTAGCTCTGAGCCTCGAAAGTAGGTAAGAATCTCTTGCCAATCTGGGGGGGCCTGGGGAGTCACACAAAAACATAATACTGTAACTGTATAGTATAATAGTATAATACTGTACACAATATTTAATCAGCGTCCGGATACGGTAGATATTAAATCCTACATCACAGATGATTCAAGTAGTCTGAATTAATCGACTAATGCTGGGTAATAATACAGTGTATGAAATGACCCTCTTGTTCATCTGCTATATCATCATGAATATAGGCAAAATTCAGAAAGAAAATTCTGCATCCAGAAAACATAAATATCCAGTTCTTCACTCACATCAAACTTTCCCAGGTTGGGCTTCTGTTTCCCAGCCAGGATCTTCAATGCTGTGGACTTCCCTATTCCGTTAGTTCCTACCAGACCCAACACTTCCCCTAGTCTGGGGATCGGTAACCTATAAATCCATATAATATGATACATATTGTGATATGATAAACACATTAACCGCTGAGCCTTTAACAAGTCCAAGACCATAGTCATCTTGCGTTTGACTTTGAACTCACCTATGCAGTTTAAATGAGTTGGCATTGTATCTGTGAGTGGTGTCTTTCTCTAGGTTGCTTGGTAAGTTAACAATGGTGATGGCCCCAAATGGACATGCCTGTACAATACATTTGAAAAAGTTTTTTTCAGGCAACCATTGTGACAATGCTTCCTCTGAACCCCAAATCCTCCTACTACGTAGGTAACCTGAGGTCACTAACCTTGACACACATTCCAGCTCCGATGCAGAGGACTTCAGAAATCCAGGCGACTTTGCTCTCAGGTGTGACGATTATGCACTGCTTACCTGGAGGACACGCCGAAGACAAGGAACGCACAAGTTCATCATGGGATGAAGTACAAAAGCAAACAAAGGCGCCCCTCACTAGATTTATTGAATTTCCAGCATTTAATATTACCCATTGACCTGTCTTTAAGATACACACTGAGAAAAAAACCCCAATGTGAACAGAGACCTCCTACCGATTTTGACCACAGGACAGCTTTTCTTGCATTCTTGTCTGGATTTCTTTGGCTTGCATTTGTCATGATTGACAATAGCAATTCTAGTTATCTTCTCTGTCATTCTGCACAGCTGTTGCTTGGCACATCAGAATTGCTGATCTGCAGGCATAGAACAAAAAAAATTTATACCTTGCTTACACTCTTCCAGATGAAAGTCCATAAGTACATGTAGCTGGTAACTTTGTGTGTAATAGAGAGGAAGCACATGGTTGTCTACGTGCTCCCCAGAACAACAGTGGAGGTTTGCAGTGACATGGACTGCAGTACACATGACATATGGGGGGTTGCCAACTCAATTTGTGTTCCAAGTTGTGTACTCAAAGCATCTTTTCAGTCTTGTTACTACACCTGGATCTGCCTTTCCACAGGCTTCTCCCTCTTCAGAACCTGTAAATAGGTCAAGTATTATCAAATTCACATTCCACACCCATTGTTGTGAGCTTGGGACCTCACCTCATGGGGAACATATCAAATTATTGGGTAATATATCTGCTGCTTTATCTGTATTTGCTTTTTGACGCAAAGAACACTATTGTGTAGCACCACATCCTTTATCACGACACACATGCCATGTGTGTATAATATAGATTATAATGTATATGCACTGTAAACAAACTCAACCATCAACAGTCATAGTGTGGAACTGAAAAACAAGTAGGCCTATACTTGTTGGAAAACACTGCCAAGTGTGGAAACGTCCACTGCTGTTTGTGGATAAAATTGTGGATAAAATTTTGGAGCATTAAAAAGTGAGTCGCAGTTAGATGTGCGTTATTTTTTCTTTGAATCTAAGAGGAACTGAAACACCGAAAACTGAACTGACAATTCAGTTACCGGTAATTTAAAGGGGTATTTCACTTTAAAACCCATCTGAGGACATTTTAACAGTTACTCTGGCTTTTGTGTGCAATTTGTAAGTTGCCTGACTCAATATTTAGATATTTGATAGACTTATTATATAAGTCCATTGAACTTCATCCATCCATCCATCCATCCATCTTCAACCGCTTATCCGTAGTCGGGTCGCGGGGGCAACAGCTCCACCAGAGAGCTCCAGACTTCCCTCTCCCGAGCAACATTAGTGACTTCCTCCTGGGGGATTCCGAGACGTTCCAAGGCCAGAGAGTCGATGTATTTCCTCCAACTGAGCCTTGGTCTGCCCCGGGGTCTCCTCCCAGTGGGACATGCGTCGAGGACCTCCCTAGGGAGGCGCCCGAGTGGCATCCTAACCAGATGCCCGAATCACCTCAGCTGGCTCCTTTCCAGGCGAAGGAGCAGCGGTTCTACTCCGAGTCTCTCTCGTGTGACTGAACTTCTCACCCTATCTCTAAGGGAGATGCCAGCCACCCGTCGAAGAAAACTCATTTCAGCCGCTTGTATTCGTGACCTTATTCTTTCGGTCATGACCCACACTTCATGACCATAGATGAGAGTAGGAACGAAGATTGCTCCGTAGACAGAGAGCTTTGCCTTCTGGCTCAAATCTCTTTTCGTCACAACAGTGCGGTACATTGAACTTCAAACTCAATTAATTGAAAACACATGCACACCCCTGGTTCTTGTGACTGATATATTACATTTAATGCTTATTGAAGGGGCCATATTTTCCATTTATGTTAATGAATTAAAACAATGTTTTAAAGTGAAATAACCCTTTAAGGTAGCAAGTGTAGGACTACCATGTGTACCAGTACCATTTGGAGGCAGCCCTGTGAGGAAAGAATGCATGCACCAGGTCAACTAGAGTTCAATGCTGTAAGTGTCAAATTGAGCCAAGTCATTGTCTAATGTCTACTGAGAGCATAATTTGTGGCTGTGTCACATGCATATGGAAAAATGCACAACTTCCTGAACAGAAGAATACAGACACTGTCCTACAAAGCCAGAGTATATACACTAGTATTGCAAACACACACACACACACACACACACACACACACACACACACACACACACACACACACACACACGTGCCAACCGGGTGCTCACAGGAGATAAAAAAAATAATAATAAAAAATGTCTTAAAGGTGTATTGGAGGTGCCGTTAGGATCAGTGGGAAATGGGAATGTAGACTTAAAATGGTAAAGGAGATCCGAGCACTCCAGAAATGTGGAGGAGTGGAAGTAAAAGTTAAATTCTGTATTCTGTATTCTATAAATGTCAGGAAGAGTTCAATACTAGTGTGTACACACACTAGTATTGTTGCAGCATGTGAATGGGGTGCCCTTTCATAACGGATGTATATTTTAATTAAACTTTAAATCTTAGATATGACATGTTTTGAAGGCAGCATGCACACAAGAAGAAATATTTGACGTTTGCCTTTGAAGTTAAGAGTATGGATGTTGGCCTCCTTTTGGAATGGCATAAATTCCATTATTGCATAAACATGTTTCATGTAAAATGAACTAATACAACCTCAGATCTCTCACACACACACACACACACACACACACCCACACAACTAAGTAGCCTATGTATTGCACGTACTACTTAAATGGACCAGCAGCACCAGACCAATGCAAATGATGAGATCAGCCGATTATCAATCACAAATATATTCACAATCATCGTTTGTTCGGAATGTTACTCAGGAAGTGTAATAAGTTACTTATTGGCATTAAAAGCAATGACTTGGATAAGTAACTGTTTAGCAGTTAACCTTATTAGGGGAATGTATTCGGTAATAACTTTACAGTAATATAAATACACATTTTTAAATATATAATAATGGTTTAGACTACTTTATAGAGGCGAGTGTCAGTGATAGGTATAAGTAGCCTAATCAACATAACAATCATGCCTCAACTGTAGACAGAAAAACACAACCCCATGATGTAAAATTGGGAATTGAAATAATAATAATTTGCTAAAGGTATTCAACAATAGAGGGTTTGATCATTGCAAAAAAGGCATGCATGCCATAGTTTATGTTCATACCTCCACCTGCGAGACAAATCTGATTCCACACACGCAATACTGCAAAACAACATCTCATTATCAACGATACTGACCTCTACTCTAGCCTAATTATTAATTAATATAATTTCCCTGAAATTCCATACCATTCTGACATATTGGTGGTTCAAGGAATTAAAGATATGTTATGAATCATGATAAATGTTGTGAAACATCAAACATGCCGTTATGGCATGGATAGACTATTGCTTCGGTAAGTTATTGATGGAAAGGCAAGTTTACAAAATGTCTATATTAGGCATGCAGCTTACCTTATGTTCAACTTCCACGTTCCTCCGCAGCTGCTTAGCTAGTAACTTCACTCTGCGTGCAAGCAATTTCCAAGTGTCCCGGCCGGTGGGGGGGGCTTGATATTTCATCATATATCTGAAACAGTGCACTGTGCACACAACCTCTAGCATAAAATATGATCAGTGGTGTTCTCATTATTTTAGACAACTTAACATAGCCCCTTATTCACTCGTCCCTCGCATGCCCGTGTGTGTATGTGCTATGTGGCGAGAGGGAAGCTGATGTCATGTGTCATCAGCTCATGCAAGCGAGAGCTGTGTGGTGCACCAGTCAGTCAACTCAGTGGCAGTGCATCATCATTCACCTCTTCCTTCAGGAGGACCCACCTATAGCTTTACTTTATAACCCAATAGCTGGGTAATCATTCTAGGAGCACAGGGTCATTTTCTAGGCAATATTATCATGAACATTGTAATCCTTCCTATAGTTTAAAATTGGTGAAATTATTGCCTTATTATTTTGTAATTTATTCTGGTGAAGAGCATCAGCTAAATGTATACGTAGCCTATAATAATGTACGATATTTAATAATTTTGTGCCCTTTGCGTCGTGCTTGCGGTTAGGGTTTGGGGTAATGACTAATGACTGTCGGACTGTTAGTATGTCGGAACTTATGGCTGTATACAGTGTTTCAGTTACAAGACCAAGGCATGCGGTTTAGGGCCTTGACATCTTAAAATGGAACAGGAATGGCGCAAAAATGTGTTTAAACTTATTTACTGAAATGATCAGTAGTTTCCTTCATGTGGCTAAATGTATTGGACAGTCGGACCCCAAATGCACTTTGATTACAGCAAGGTAATTGAATTGTCATCATTGTCATGATAAGTAGATCTTTAGAGGTGATATTGAAACATTGGTACAATAGCCCCTTTTCAAGCCGGGCCGCCGGCGTGGTGGTCCGGGCACCCTAGGCTGCAATGCGTCCTTTGCAACTTGTGTGTCAAGCCCATCACACACCGGGTGCGCAGCGACGCGGCACAGGCGTTGCCGTGCAGCGATGCGGCACAGGCGTTGCAGTGCGGCAACGCCTGGAAAATAGAACAGTGGCGTATCGGAGCGTCAGGCAAGGCGTGAACGTGCGTCGGACGCCGCCGGTGTGCGATAGGTTCATTGAAAATAACGGAGTCGGCTGTTTTGACGCGCGGCGTTCGCAGACGGTGTGTGTAGCCCTTCACTCTCCTTCTCACTCCCCATTTCCTGAATAGAAGAACATTTATAAAATTATTTTCTTTACTATCGTGAAATTAAACTACTTCCTTCAAGGGCACCTGAACATGCCTGGATGGTATGTCTACAATAGCTGACTTGGACAGAATCTCAGCGGGGACAACCTATTATTATCAACAGTTAACTCTATATACTCTTTAACAAATAAAAACCAGCATGACCAAGCAGCATGTGAAATATGTTGATTTATTCATTAGATATTTTCTTCAAACTTGACATGGTTTGGTTACCAGGAATTGATAAAACCCTCCTTTGGTACCCAAAGGCTTTGTGTATACACTGTATGTGTGTGTGTTGACACTGGTCAACCCAGCCTGTATCAGCACAGACAAGGGTTCCTTTTAAGCCGATGATCCCCAGCCTGTTTCTCCGTGTTCCCTCATCTAGAATGTCTTGTTTAAGCACTAGCTCACTTCATGATGAATAATTAAGATGAGGTCAATCATGTGTGCTAGAACTGTGCTTAAAAACACTCCGCCCCCGGTGTCTGAGTGGAGGCCCCTAAGGATAACTAGGGTATATGAAGTCTCCTCTTCCTCCCACTTCCTCCATAAGTAGATGAAATGATTGAAGGACAGTGGATGAGCTCTCTCTCTCTCGCCGTTTAGTCATCCAGGAAGAAGTAGTTTCCACTCCTCTTTTGCTCTGCATCCTGAACAAAGACATATCCAATTCAAAATCATTAATTACTGTAAGGAACGCTGATTTGGGCACATTGGTGATACACAGCTCATAGCTCTGCTTTTTGTTGTCATGCTGCTTTTGATTGGTTAGCTAAGTAGAATGGGCAGAAACTATGGGTACAGTTCTAGCTAGCCAATGCATGTGCCACAATTTTACATGCTAATTTCCAGTTTCTAATATATGCATATTTCTCAACACACTCAACTTCCTTTCTGCTCACTTGAATTTTGTCAATAATGCCATTATACTGACTCGCAATAATATTGGCTTATTTACTCACAAATTATTTCCAAATGACACCCAACACGATAAATATGTGGTACAAATAAACCACATAAAATAATCACAACCATGTAAAAACATACATAAGTAACATACAAAACACATTAAAAGACAAACGATAAAAGGACAACACAACACTGAGTTAAGCTAAACAACAACAAAGTAAACATTCCATGTAAATTCAGCCTCCTCCTGTACCTTTATGGAATGCATCTTGTTGATTCTTGGTCTGTAGTTGTTGGGGTCTCTTCTGAAGGTGATCTCCAGCTGACCGAGGAACTTGTTCATGCCAGCGAGTAAGGTCTGTGGTCTGCAAAGATTATGCAAACAACACATTATGATCATGCATCTCGGGGCTCAGCACACTGCTGGGTGTAACTCACTCTCATTGTAATAAAATTGTCTGGGATGCTTACAAAAGGAGACCAAAATGACCCCAAACAAGTGAAATAGTTAAGTAAAATAAAAAGTTTATTAAGGTTCACAATTTAAATGAGGGACTCAAATATATCTGATTATATAGTATAATCAATTTGGAATATTGGACCAAAATTATGTTGAAAGAATGGTCCAGAAATCCCTTACTGTATATCCCCACATGTACTTTACACCTCAACTTAGTGAATCTTACTTGTTGGCAGTTGAGCTCCTGGATGGGATACCGTCAAACACAATGACGCGGTCCGCCAGATAGGTGGCCATGATGAAGTCATGTTCCACCACAAAGCCTGTCTTCTGCGCATGGAGGATAAATCTAGGCAGCGGACAGGGAAATAACAGTAACTTGTCAATAAAATAACTAAATCCACCAAAAGGCAGCACCCTCTGTGACTTATGTAATATGGATACAAATCAAATATCTCATTTGAGACAGTGAATTCCTCAAGTGGTTGCCATATTCATCATAGTGACTGTGTGCACTCACCGTTTGATGACTCTGGCGGCCACTAGACGTTGCTCTGAGTCCAGATAGGCAGAAGGCTCGTCAATCAGGTAGACGTCAGCTGGTTTACCCAGACATAAGGCCAAGGCTACCCTCTGCAACTCACCTCCAGACAAGTTCTGGACCTACACACACAAACTGTATATGAGGGCAGGTTCCATATTGAATATAGCCAACTCACTTCTAATGTGCACATTGATTCAGATTTTCTGCTGTCATATACATTTCTTAATAGGCTACACATTGATTGTGAATATTTACAATTTAACAAATTAACTGCTCGTGACGGAACGTTTCTCCAATTAGAATCCAACCAGCAACTGCTTCTGACGGAACGTTCTGTCGATTTAAGATTTAAGCAAACGGGATCGCTGTATTATTTATTTATTTTTGTATTGGCCTTTCCTTCTTCAGCGATCGTAGACCGCTTTTGCGCATGCGCACTGCCGTTCACTTCATGTATACAGGCTGACTAAAAAGCTGAATAACTCTAAGGCCCTTTCCCAATTACCCCCTTCTCCATGGCCCTTAGCCCTTTCCCCTTGCTGATGCGCGTTCACGTGAGGAGGAAGGGTTCTCAGAGTTTAGAGCTAGGGGTAGGGGCGAGGGGTAGACTCCCCTTCGTTTGAAGGGAAATTGACGGGACTTAAAACGGAGCAACATCACAGAGGGCTAAAGGCGGACGAGTTAAGAAGCCTTTTTTGTCCTTTATCATGGAGAAATATGATAATAACCAATATTATTTTAATGTATTAACAATCTGCATCGCCAAAAACATCGCAATCTCTAGCAAAGGTTAACGTTACCTCACGTGAACTAACGATATGCTACGGCGTTGCATTCATACGTTACCCATTCATTTCATTGACATCGGCGCTTTATTCTTTTTTATTTACCGCTGGTGCCCCGGTGGAACAACTCGGATGCAAGCTAGCTTAATTAGCAGGGATCAGTCCGACCACCCAGACCACGATATGTCAACATTCTGCCGTTTTGGAGCTCTTAAAAGCTGTGAAATAGCCTACTGTACCTACATAACGCTGTCGCTGCATAACGGCTACTCGGTGCAGTGATAGCTGGTATGGTTTTATCATGACCAATGTTATGCTAATCCCAACAAGTTGCAAAAGTTACATAACTAATTAGCAATGGTGTTGTTTTTTTCCCCAGGCAAACCAGCTATGGAACAGACTGCAAGCTGCTGTACATTGGATGGAGATGAATCACTATGGCATTTTCATTGTCCTAAATGTTGTTGAATTTGAAATTCAATATTTCAATATTTGAAATATGTAGCATACCACGACTTGTCATAGGACACGATAGAAAATGACTCCGTTCTTAATGATATTAAAAACAATGAACACAGTGACCACAGCCCCTTCTTTCTATACTGTAAATAGTTTTTCCTTTTTCTAACCCTGTATATGATATAGGCTATATATCTGTACCCATTCTATACAAACTGTTAATACAATAATCAATGAATCAGGTACAACTGCTGAGCAGGTGTCAGAATGAGCTATATCTAGCTGAATTACATTCTGGTGGGCTACCAAGATGAGACAAAATTACAATATATTTATTTCATCATAACCACAGCAATGTTATATTTACGTTCCATCTCTTCTCCCAAAATAGTTGATCTACAGCTTATGGAAAGTGGTTTCCAAAGTGGGTTATGGGGACCCCCAGGAGTCCTGGAGAGAGTTCCAGGGGGTCCCCAGCTAAATGATAGTTTGTAACCAAATGGTCCATTTGTACACTCTCAGAGTTAATTAACATTGATTTTACAATATAAATTGGGGGTCCCAGAGACAGAAATGCCATCAAATAGGGGTCCATGGACTAATGCATGTCACACTGGCGGTCTGTGACACTGCTAGATTCGTAAAAATCTATGGGGTCCCTGGCATATCTCTTCAAATGGGGGTCTGTGGGCAAATTAGTGTCAATTTGGGGGTCCTTGACATGAAAGAGTTTGGGGACGACTGGCCTGTAGTGAGCTTGCAGATCAGCTATTTTCTGAGAACAGGTTGTATATCAATATCTACAAGGGACGTTCAATATTTAGGGACGTTCCAATTCCTAGGGGGATGATTTATCCCCCTACCCCTTGACACTCATTATGTAGGGACAAGGGGAAGGGGCAAGGGCTGAGGGGTAGGGTTAAAAAAGGAATTGGGAAAGGGCCTAAATCTACGGAGATCTCCATGGTTTTGACAAAACACTGATGTTCGGAGGTCTTTTCTGATTATCCGGTGATCCCGATTGGAACATTGGCATTTTCTAGAGCAAGGATGGCCTCATTTTAGCTCGCTAGAATTTACGCTAATATCTCAAATGGACGCCCAAACCAGACGTGCGTCACACTGAAACCAAGTAGATCCGGGTCGGCAGTTAACCCATTCTGAACGGGCACCCATTTTGGTGTCAGCATCATGTTATGCTTTAGCTATTGAAAAATAGCAGATCTACAAGCTCATATCGCGCCACCGAGTGGCGCGATACGAGCTTGTAGGTCTGCTATTTTTGAATAATCGAAGAACGACTGACATTTTTAGAATCTGATCTCAGGTCAGAATGGGTTCATCAGACCAGTGTGTGTCCAGTGGAAACCTCATATGAATCTGATCTCAGGTCAGAATGGGTTAAGCTTTTGCGTCCACCAGGTGGCAGTGATACGGTTAACATGCAGTGAGATTGCACGTAAATCGCTGGAACGTCAGCAGCGCTCTCCGTTGTGTCAAGGAGTAAACAATCTAGTGTGTAGATTCTACACACTAACACTATTAAGCAATTAGAGTTACTGGCAGCTCAGAGGGGAATGCAGATTTGATGTAAAGTTTTGTTTCACTCAACATACTGTTTTGGTTGCGCCACACCAATTATTTGCAGTTGCACAGGTGCTCCCAATAATATTCTTGGGTTGCATAGCAACCCAAGAATATATAACAAAAATGGTCTTCTTACCGGGCACCCATTTTGGTGTTAGCATCATGTTATGCTTTACCTATTGAAAAATAGCAGATCTACAAGCTCATATCGCGCCACCGAGTGGCGCGATACGAGCTTGTAGGTCTGCTATTTTTGAAAAATCGAAGAACGACTGACATTTTTAGAATCTGATCTCAGGTCAGAATGGGGTTAATCAGACCAGTGTGTTGTCCAGTGGAAACCTCGTGTGAATCTGATCTCAGGTCAGAATGGGTTAGATTGTTGAAGTTCTGGTGTGATACTCACGTCCTGGTCGATGATGCTGTCTATCAGCATTGGTTTCATGACATCGGTGACAAACTGGGGGTGTGTGTAGGAGTCACGGATCTTGTCATGCATCAGAGCCCTCACACTGCCCTAAAGACACACAGCAGAATACTGGGTTAGATAGTCAGGAGGCCTGCAGGATATTCAGTGAGGGGCCGATTAATAGCTAATAAAATAAAAATAGTTCTTTATTGAATAAGGGAAAACCAAACATTGACATTCTCCCAGCATCATTTGAATAGTAGGTCAATGATTCTGCCCTCCACAATTAGACCTTCTTTAGAAGGGAAAAGGCCTTTGTAATAGGCCTACTGAAACGTCAGGAGACAATATTGCCATTTGGATTGTTTTAGTGTTACATCAGCCTGACAAACTTACTTTGAACTTGGGACTGATCTTCTGTGGTTTGTAGCTGACATTCAGGATGGGTACATCTCCTGGAAATGAAAGTTTAATTTAATATATTTTCTAAGAGGCCCAGTGACTTACATAATTGTCGGCGGCAAACAGTAACACAACCCCGAGTCTAAATCTATGGCATGGTGTTCTCCTCAGGCAACAAACAAACAACACCCCTTTACATTTTTAAGTTAAGTTATTGAATCGTGAGGATCGCGGAATCCACACTGGAAAGGTGTGTCCGACCTTACTTTGTGGCTTTACTCTTGATTGTATCTTTGGTGACTGTAAATGAGTCTGAAAAAGAGGATCAGCCAGTAATATCAGTGATGTCCTCAAACCTCACCTCCTTCATCTGGTTTCAGACGGCCAGCCAGCATTCTGATGAACGTCGTTTTGCCTGTTCCTGAAAAATGAATAGAACAATAAAATGGTGTTTTAAGACACATATTTTTAAAACTACAATGCATGCACATTAAGGATACAATAATATTGTACTATGAACACAGACTGGCGTGCTGACATATAGTCATTTCCTTTGTTTACTTCATGCCTGCAGACAGCTACTGCAGCAGTGAGTTGCAGAATTGATTACATTGCTGTGAGTAAATATATGGCACTATGGCTGCTATATCTTCCATTTGTTAGCAATTCTCTCGACTAGCTGACATTACTAGTTACTGTATCCCAATTGCCATTAAATAATACCCGTATTCGTGTCTTCTTTGCTGGCGTAACGGCCGCAAAGAAGATGGTTGCGTCGCACTGGAAACCACCTCATACATTGACGTTTCGCCAATGGGCTTTGACCTTTCTAGATATCATCTATATGGAATTGTCTACAGCAAGATTGCACGGAGCGAAAGAAGAAAACATTTGGTCTGATATTGCAGATATGGTTAAGAACATGATTTAGTCATTATTTATTTATTTTTCCCTATTGCACAGTGGTCGGAGTCCTGACAATTTGTGACATGTTTGGTCCCGGGGGGAGGGGTGGGTGGGATTGTTTGTTGTTTGTTTCTGTGTTCCTTTCTTTTGCTGTTATGTGTTATATTTATGTGTTTTGTTTTCTTTATTTCATTCATGATGTTAACATGTTCTATTGTGATTTTTTGTCTAAAATAAAAAACATTTGATAACAAAAATAAATTACTAGTTACTCAAAGTTACTTAAAGTAGCTAAACGACTAATCCGTTGTTGTGGCTGAACAACCACCGATTAACCACCGGTTAACTTAGCTTATCTTCTGTCTCCTGATGGCTTTCCAACCAGAGCTATCTTCCTATAAATAAGGAGATCTCTGTCGGGGTGTGCACGTGAGCGTGCATATGTCCACAGCGTTAGAAGCACATAGCTTTAGAACGAGTGTGTGTGGCCACGTGTGTCTGTGTGTTGGCTCTGCGTCCGCGACACGGCGACGGGTGCTCGCGTGTGCTCTGGCAACAGGTCATGCGTGCCTGTTGCACACTACCCTGTACAACCCAAAGTGTACTGTGTGCCTGTGCACATCCTCAGGTAGGATAATCTACAATTGCATGTCCATTGAACATTTCCCCTAGCCTTGCGGACCCAGAAGTTCCGTTTAAAAAAAATAAAAAAATGTAAGAAAGAAAATTAACTAACGGCACACACGCACAAACATGCACACAGACATCTTACCGTTCTCTCCTAGCATGACCATGATTTCAGAGTCGGTGAACTCTCCCTCCATGATCTCCAGGCTGAAGTCTCCCAAGTCCTTCTTCATATGGGGATACTGGTAACGACACATCTTCTTTATCTCCTCCTCGTTGGCCGTCTCAGCCACCTTGAACACTAGCGACGTCTGTCTGAAACGCAAGTTCTCCGTGGGTACGTAGCCATCCAGGAAAATGTTGATGCCTGGGGAGAACAGGATTTAAGTAGACGGATTGTAAAAGTCAGATCACGACATTAAAGTCCTCTCTCCAACTAATTTTACTAGGGCTGTCAAATGATTAAAAAAAACATTAATCAGAATAATCACAGCTTCAGAATTAATTAATCATGATTAAGCAACATTCAAACTATTTCGTTCTTTATATATATATATATATATATATATATATATATATATATATATATATATAGCGCGCCTGGTGGCGCTATAATAGGCCAATGTGAAAAGGGTGGCATTTCTTCTTACGCCTTGGATGGCAATTCGATGATTTGAGGCCTTTTGTTCCAAAAATGTGTTTTTCCCTATACATATTAAGGCCTGTTCAGGGTCTGTTTTAGCTGGGTTTTCACCTAGAAGACTATGGAAATCTGGGACACTGTTGTACGAAGTGAACTGTCAAGAGACTGACGTTCACACATGTTCAAGGACAACACTGCAGGTCAAGACTGCGCATGCGTTAATTGCGTTAAAATATTAGAACACAATTGATTAACACCGTTAACGGGATAATTTTGACAGCCTTAAATTTTACTCAAAACATAAATAATAATCTAGTTCAGATGTAATCATGGCCGATGGCCCATAAGTGTACCACCTGACTAAGTAGCAGCCCTATAGAAAGTAGAGTTTGCAACTAGTCAGCTGGAGTTCAATGTCGCAAAACTCAAAATGAGCCAAGTCATTGTCGTTCCAGACTACTGACTCAGAGTGTAGTTTGCTACCATGTTACATGTTAAAAAACACAAGAATTGTAGTAGCTAACTATAAATTAATGGAATCTTTGCATGCATGTCTGTTAGTAGACAGTAGTACAACTACGTCTCCAAATTAGATACAATGGGTACAACAAGTATATTGCATAACCGAAGGGGCATGCGTTCTCAGTGGGCAACAAACAAGTGAATGGCATACCTTTTCATACAAATTATCGGTAGATATTTTTACTTTAATTCTATATACAATATTTGTGGCTTTCAAAGCACACAACTAGCATTCCCTGTCTGATATTGTCCTCCGAGTAGCACTTGGTGTACACCTACCTTCCCTGACGCTGAAGGGCATGGTAACCACTCCGTAAGCACTGGGCACTCCATAGAGACAACAGATGAAATCTGACAGGTAGTCCAGGACACTTAGGTCGTGTTCCACCACAATGATGTATCTGTGAATGAGGAATGAATACCCAGGCGTTCACACAGACAGTGGCTTAGTTATAGCTATAGTTGTAATACTCGAAGTTGACCTTTTTCACCCGCGCAAATGTAACCGTTAGTCTGAAAAGATAACTAGTAAACATTAATAACTCATTATGGAGGGTTGGTTCTGGAGGGTCACTGACCTGTCTGGACTGATGAGGGAGCGGATGGTCACAGCAGCTTTTAAACGCTGCTTTACATCCAGATAACTGGACGGCTCGTCAAACATGAAGCTGAGGGAAATAAACAGGACAGACTGTAGTCAGAAAACAGTATACTAATTTAAGTCAGTTGATCAACTTGTATGAAAATGTATTTGAAATGGTAATAACTAAACTGCAAAGATAAGAGTATACCGGCGTAGAACGTATGGAAGAATGTGCATCTCACAAATAATGTATGTGATTGTATTCTGCCTGAGTCTTCAATGTTAGAGATTTGGTTGTCATTTCATGTCCCAATGTATTTGTAGCACTCAGCGCTACAAATTGGCTCAGGATTACAGATCCTAAATTCTGATTTGGACCATTTTATTTATGGCTTTTATTCATGTTGTTGTTTTGTTTCTTGTAAATTATGCCACATGCAGTTGCTTTTAAACAGATTGGTTTCATCATTGGCCACAAAATAAAACAGTTCAGTATTAGGTAAAGTAGGAGTTATTAGCCTGCATACGTCTGCACAGACTGACACAGATGATTGATGAAGCAGTATTGAAACTTTACTTTATTGAAAAAATACAGTGCATCCGTGTGCTCCAGAACTTGATTTACTGTACCGTTTTCATTGGATTGTCAATATCTGAACTTCAGCAGGAATTAAGTACCTCCTGTTCCCAACTTATCTTCCTTACTGACTGACACATGGTGTTCTTCCTAGTTTTTACAGCTTTGCCTAATACTTTATTAATCATTCCAATTTTATTTAGGCCTCGTCTAGTATTGGTAATTAAGAAAAAGATTCAGTCCAATGTGTTTATTAGAAGCCTTGATAGAGATGTGTGTGGGAGTGTGAAGCTTACATGTCGGCCCTCTGGATGCAGACGACAGCGATGGCGAAGCGTTGCAGTTCCCCTCCTGAGAGGTCCTCCACATTTCTGTCTCTGAGATGAGTGAGATCTGAGAAATGGAGGCAGAGAGCGAGCAATGATTTTCTATCTTCGTCAGGCTCTGCTAATTGTTTTAGACAGCCATCATTATAAGAGCAGGGAGATAGATATACTGTAGAATAACAACCCCCAATGGGTAACAGGACTAATAGCAGAGCCACACACACACACACACACACACACACACACACACACACACACACACACACACACACCCCCCTTGCATCTACGGGTAAAAGCGCCAACCTACCAAGCTGTTTGCAGATCACAGTCTCTGTTTTTGTGTCATCCTTCCTGCTCAGGATGGCTCCCACACTCCCCTGATGAACAGATCGCAACATAGCAATCAGCCAAATTGCCAATTCATGTCCAACAGCATTATACAATTTATAATTTAGGCATTAATCACTTCCAAAGATTTATCCCATGTATAATATTTTTGAGGGGCACTTAACCAAACACATTGACAATGAATGGAGAATTTTACGTCATAGTGTCTGAGCAAATAGACATAGTATCCATTTAAGTCATGATGATGTACGATGATCACTTCACCCTCACTTCACATAGGTGTGATTTTCAGCCAATAGTATTTTTCATTTTTAAGGGGTGCTAGTCCCTTCTATAAACAGCCCCTTCCCTACACGTCTCATGATTTGCCATTGACCGCAGTAAGAGAATTCCGGTCAAATGTCCGCTAAATTTTATCCCCGCCTGTCTCAAGTTTTGCCATTGCCGATGAACGGAGAAATGACGTCAGAATTCTGCTAAATATGACGTAAATTAAACATCAAAACATTAAACGCCATTGACACTGAAGGAAAAATTCACATCATATGTTTACGAGCAAATCAGCTAACCAACCAATCACAGGCAACAGGCATTCTGATTGGCCAATGGCCAGTATGAGATCTGAGTGGAATAGTAAGAGAGTGGCGACACGCTTTAATCTCGCCGCAAAGGGGTGCCTATGGGCTATAGTTCCAAAGATTGGAATTTGGAACTATCCCACTGAGATAGAATGAGCACTTACACATTCCAGTGTTACAATGGGAGTCAACGCTAGTGTCGCCACTCTCTTACTATTCCACTCGGTATGAGATGATGCATGATGATGTATGATGACAAGAGCTGACAATTCTCTTAAACTTGCAGTTTGGGCAACTCGAAAACAAACTCCATATGCCCCAACATTTTATTCACCTGCCATAGTGTCAACTCCGGGCCCTTACCCTTGTGTCGGATCGGTGGTTAGACTGGCCTATTCGCCGATACAGATATGACCCGATATGACAAATAGGACCGATACAGATACTTTTCCCGATACCGATACAGTATTTGGACATCTCTACTTGGTTTATGTTGTGTGTAAACAATTATAGCGATTCTCAAAGCAGTTGTCCCACAAACCCTACCTCCAGTCGCAACGGGAGTCAAGCTCTTTTAGCTCATTGGTAAAAAAATTAGGAAACTAGGTTGCTTTGAGACACCAATATAAAAGCTGAGGTAGACATAGTGCAAAGGGGTAACATAAATCAGAATAGGAGAGGCTTTATTATAGCCAACACTGATCAATACATCTTTCAGGTCGGGACATCTTTTATGTATTTTCACTTGTCTTTCGGTCATTATTATTCCCAACACCAAAATGTGTGTGTGGATGGGTGGGCTCCCATACCGAATTACAGATACACAGACAGGCTGATTTTTACATGGCTACTGAATGTCATGCGGTTAATTGTTCATGCATGCAGATACGTCCATAATTAAACTAATACAAGTCAGTAAATCTGGCTGTGGTGCAGGACATACCTTGACCGTCTTGGGGATCTGGTCCACGTACTGAGGCTTGACAATTGCTTTGAGATCATCCTCTAGGATTTTGGTGAAATAATTCTGCAGCTCTGAGCCTCGGAAGTGAGAGAGAATGTCCTGCCAATCTGGTGGGTTCTGGAGAGCCACAAAAAACCCAAATCATTTTTATATTGTCAGCTTCACTCAGCGGATGGCTGCTCAGATGGGAATAATGTTCTTGGTCATTCCGGGGGAGCAATTACCGGTAGGTGTTAAGTATCTTGCTCAGGGACACTTTGATTACTGGGCCGGCAGGTAGGCGACGCAAATGTCTTTCTGATTACCAGGGTTTCAAAGAAGTACTGCTTAATTCCAAAAAGGTGTGTAGACTGCAGACTTGCAAATAAACTAATTCCAAGGCACTCAACCAACCAACACGTTTCGACCTAGAAGGTCTGATGCAGTCTACACATTTTGGGAATTAAGCAGTACTTCTTTGAAAACCCTTTTTAGTTCAGATGTACATGTATCACCAAAGAGCACCTATCGATAAAAGCCACTGGCTGATCCTTGCACTTCTTTTTTCTTCTATTTTTAAAGGACCACTTCACCACTATCTTCATACAATAGGTCCTCACTAATAATCATGATAAAATGGCACACTTTTTTTCTACTCAGTCTGTGTCTCATAGGAGGGCTGGGGCAGTTCAGAAACCCGTCCATTGCAGGCGTTCTAGTCCTGAAAAGTTGCAATGCGAAAATGGAAGCTATCGTTCTCATGATAATGCAAATCTAAATACTGGCCTGGGCGACTGGCGTAGCTGTCTGGGCACCATGGCTGGTAATCCAGTCTGGCAGTGTGCCGCGGGTTCGACTCCCGATCCCCACAGCCTTTACTTATGTGTCACCCCCCCCCCCCCCCCCATCTCTCTCCCCATTTCCTGTCAGCCTACTTTCATCTATCCCTCTATCAATAAAAAGGCGAAAGCCAAAAAAATATATATCTTTAAAAATCTAAATCTGCCTAACGATGATGTCACTGTTGGATGGGTTTCTGAACTGGCCACAGCCCTTCTATGAGACACAGACTGAGTAGAACAAATTTGTGCTATTTTATCATGATTATTAGTGAGGATCTATTATATGAAGATAGGTTGAAAAGTGGTGTCAATCCAGAATGACTTAATGAGTTGAAGATGACGTGTAATAAGCATGAAATCCTACATCCTATAGGGTTTATAGGATGTCGAGTAGTTGGCAATAATCGACTAATGAGGTTGCGTATAGTTGTGCCACAGCACCCTCTGGTGTATTGATTCATGCACATACGCCAAAACATTAATCCTACTAGAGGCAATTAATTTAGCCTAATTTACAATAGTATGTATGCTATAATAAATATCCAGATCTTCACTCACATCAAACTTTCCCAGGTTGGGTTTCTGTTTTCCAGCCAGGATCTTCAATGCTGTGGACTTCCCGATTCCGTTAGTTCCTACCAAACCCAATACTTCCCCGGGTCTGGGGATTGGTAACCTGTAAATCCATACAATATATATTTAACAGCAACTTACATGAGTCACTGGATTCAATTTCTGACTAAATAGTTTTGTTGTTTTTTTACTGGGACACTCAGGGACACTTTGACACAGACTGGCCGGGAGGCAAACCTGTGACCTTCCGATACCCAGGCAATCTGCTACTGTAAAGCACTTTGGGAACAGTGCAATATACAGTAACATAAGCCAGATTCAAAACCCATGACATTGTTATATGATATAAACACACTAACGAGATGAGCCTCTAACAAGACCAAGACCATAGTCATCTTGGGGTTGAACCCACCTATGCAACTTGAAGGAGTTGGCACAGTATCTGTGGGTGGTCTCTTTCTCAAGGTTGCTTGGCAAGTTGACAATGGACAGGGCCCCAAATGGACATTTCTGGAATTGGATTTATTGGAGAGAAAAAAAGTTTTCAGTTCAAAAGTGTGGCAATGTGCATTATGACACACCTTTGTCAATTCAGATAAAATTGGTCATTCACCTTTACACAAATTCCGCATCCGATGCAGAGGGATTCAGAAATCCAGGCGATTTTGCTCTGAGGTGTGACCTCTATGCAGAGTTTACCTGGAGGAGAGAGACAAGGACCAAACAAACTCATCTTGGTAATTCATACAAACTGAAGAATCAAAAAACAGATAAACTATGTCAAGGGTCTTCAACATTTGTCAGGCCAAGGATCCCTTAGCTGAGAGAGAGATGAAACTGCATATTGGGGTCATGTTAAATGTGTATTTTCAGGCATTTAACAATTGAAACCCTCAATAACATTTTGTAAACTTGTCATTTGGCTCGGTACTTGGTCTGCTCTTTTTTCCCTGTACGCCCAACTTCTTTGCCGAAAATATCCGATCTACAAGCCCACAACACGTTGCAGATCTGCTATTTTCGGCTAATGTTCCCCCCGGAATAGGGTTGCGACTTGCAAGGGTTCAGTCCCTATCACACAAAGATTTGCCAGACCCCCTGAAGTATATCTGAGGAGGCCCCAGTCCCCCTGTTGAGAATACCACTGGACTGTGTGATATGTGTCTTATTT
The DNA here is from genome assembly GCF_964188405.1 of Protomyctophum parallelum. Classification (NCBI taxonomy): domain Eukaryota; kingdom Metazoa; phylum Chordata; class Actinopteri; order Myctophiformes; family Myctophidae; genus Protomyctophum; species Protomyctophum parallelum. The sequence continues at coordinate 49,486,817 of NC_139702.1, read as the reverse complement.
ATAGAGAAGGGAAGCTTCCTACCCATTCGGACCACTGGACAGCTCTTCTTGCATTCTTGGCGGCATTTCTTTGGCTTGCACTTGTCATGATTGACAATGGCAATTCTAGTGTTCTTTTCTGACATCTTCTTGCCTGTCAGGTGGTGGGCAGAGCAGAAATCTCTCCCCCAGTAGCCTAGTGCAAAACACAACATTCAAAAGTAGCCTACAGGATTGGTATTCAGATCATACAGCCTACGTCCGACCATTATTGAAATCGACACACACATTTCGATTTCTTTATTTGAATCCACAAATTACAATTAATTTCACACACACACACACACACACACACACACACACACACACAGTTCATAGCAGATGTTGCGATTTCGACAGCATATACACGCATTTATGACGCCATACTGAACGGTAATAACATAACAGGACCAAGTAAAGGCCGAATAATGAACACGCTGACGGGGATCAAATGAGACCAGACCGCCACACAGGGATTAAGTGTATGTCTATTTCTAATAACTGTGCCTGCTGAGCTGACGTTAACGCCGCGGTAACTAGCAAGTAGCATGTTAGCCCGTTTAGGCTAAGATAGCCAACTACGACGTTAATACACACTGCATTCACACCAGGCCGTTATAAGCGCTCTGTAAACAGAGCCGTTTATCCGTCAATTCAACTCACCTCGAAACAGTACCTTTAGGACGTGTGCCCACCTGCCGCTGTGTTAATATGACGTTAATTTGGTCTTTAATAATGTGCTTATTGCAGAGCAACGTGCTCTGTACAGGAGGAGCCGCCGCCGGGAGGAGATATGGCGCGCCACTTGCGTCATGATGATTCGCGACGTCCCGCCAGTCAGTCGTGCGTCACTGACGCAGAGTCCAGAGCCTTATTATTAGATATGGCTCTGCCAGAGTCCAGAGTAGACCAAAAAGCACTTTCGGTATTTGTAGACTAGGCTTGATTTAAAAAAAATGTGCTTATTTAAAGGTATATTCAGTGATTTCACTTCATTCAAATATCACTTATTGTTTTGTTTTGTTGTGATAATCCTCTCTACTATAGAGTGTTCTGACCATATAAGGAGTTCCTCCCTGTCCCCAGTTAACCCCTGGGGGTCAAAAAACCTTAGGTTTCGTTTTTGGCTCTCTATCCTGATTGGATGAAAGGCTTAGGTCCCAGCCAAAAACGAAACCTACGGTTTTTTGAGTGAAATCACTGAATATACCTTTAAAGTGCTGAAGGCAAATCGTGTTAATTTATTACATACGTGTTTTCTAGGGGTATTAAAGGGCTGCTGAATCCAAATCTGCAAACTAAAAAAAATGTATGCTAAACCCTCAAAATTAACCATTTAAAGATGGCGGCCACCACTCTCACTTGTACCCAACACATGGCAAGAAACCCAAAGCCACAACAGCTGTCACTATTGCAACACCCACAACACCATCTTACACACTACACACACACTCACACGGCAGTGACGTCACATACTTACCTTCGCAGTGTTCGGGACCTATCTCCTCCTATCGCGCCGAACGCCAAAACTTAACACCACCCGCCAAACACTGGCACTGGCACTGCCACCAAAAATGCCTCCCTTCCACACTCATGCCGCCAATGCATTTGTTTACTACAAACATTATCGCCCGAAGCACCCACGCCCCCGGAACACTGTTGCCCTTTCACCACGCTAAATTCGCCAGGTCTATGCAAGTGAGCACAAATTACATGTGAGAAAATTCATTCACAAGCCCACAAATGCCATTCAAATGCCATTCAACACACACTACGACTCGCTTACAATTCGCAAACCTGGCAACACTGCCCTGTCTTCTAATAGGCCCACACTAGCTCTCAGAATCTGATTCTCATCTCCCGCAGGAGAAGAGAAACGAGGAAGGAGAGGAATTTTCGCCTCACGATTTTGCTTTTTCCTTCTAAATCTCTGTATTTAAAATATCGCTCTCTCAGCGAATCTCTTAGTTACATCAACATTGTTCTTTCACAGTTTTTGGTTTGTACGGTTGTACCAAACTATTACAACATCATACAGTCATCAATTCATTATTCATCATAATTTAAGTAAGCTCAGAACCTAACATCTGTCTTACAGTATAGAATATCTGTGTACAATGAAGCTACACTATAGGATGCTATGTCTACTATACTATGAAACATTTCAGATGACAAAAATATGACTAAAACTGTGCTTCAGAATCAACGGTGCTTCTATGACACATGACAGCATGTTCTTCACCCAGCTGGCACTGCTGGATTAGTCTGTAACAAGTTGTTCAGAGATATGCATGGCGTTCCCTCTCTCTCTCTCTGCTCTGATGGGAGTCAAGGTCACAGGTTGTGTGTGCGTGGGTGCGTTGGTGCGTGCGTGCATGTCTAGTTTTTGTGAGGTTGTAATTGAACGTGTATATGAATACAAATTCTTGGGTATCACAATAGATAATAGACTCTGCTGGAAATCACACATAGATAAGACTAAAACAGAAATATCTAAATCGATTGCTATACTAAATAAAATTAAACACTTAGTAAACAAAAATTCACTTCACATACTGTACTGCTCCCTCATACTCCCATACTTAACCTATTGTGTGGAAGTATGGGGGAACACCTATAAAACCATTATAAACCCAATTTACATGCTACAGAAAAAAGCAATAAGAATTGTTAATCAAAGCGACTACCTCTCACCAACCAACCCACTTTTCATGAACTCAAATACTCTCAAATTAAATGATCTAGTGGACGTAAACACTGCAGTTATCATGTACAAAGCACACAACAAATTACTCCCTCCCTGCATGCAGGAGCTATTTCAACCTAGAGAGTCCCAATATCCACTCAGGGGGGTGGCCCAATTAAAAAAAATATGCTTCAGGACCAACACAAAAGGTAAATGCCCATCTGTAACCGGGGTCAACCTGTGGAACAACTTAGATAGCGAATTAAAATTGTTCTCAACGATCACTAAATTCAAAAAGTTGTTCAAAGATACGGTACTAAATAAATACAAATTAATATTATGAAACCTATGTATATATGTGGGGGTATAAATAAATATATATATACCTAGAACCATGCTTTGCGGCCTAGTAGCCGCAGAGTATGGCTGTAGGCCCCAATCATGTGTGTCCCTGTGTAGGCCTGCCTCATATCCTGTGGTCAAATATAGCCACATGGTGCATGAGGCAGTGAATACATATCTCCCCAGTTCCCTTGTGTCTTACCCTTGTGATTTTTCGTTAGGTATCCTTGTTTTTGTTTTGTCCTTCTTATTTAATAACATCCGTTTGTTTTGTTTGCTTTACTGTTTTGAGTTTGTTTGTTTTTGTCTTCTTCCTTTTCTTATTATTATTATATATATTATTATTATTATTACTACATAGGCCAAATCAAAGCCCTGCTTAGATTAATTCTTCTCAGAATCTATGGCCAGAACTTTATAGTTCTTACTGCGAAGGTAAGTGTGTGACGTCACTGCCGTGTGAGTGTATGTGGGTGTAGTGTGTAAGATGGTGTTGTGGGTGTTGCAATAGTGACGTAGCTGTTGTGGCTTTGGGTTTCTTGCCATGTGTTGGGTACAAGTTCTCACTTGTTAATATAGATAAATGTGTCATTATATAAAGGTAACCATAACTCCATAATATGCATAACGTTAACCTCTGTTGTACTTTCACAATTAGATCTGATAATCTGATATCATGTGTGACTGAGTGGCATAATTTACTCCCCCGTTTTATTACTGTTGTGTAAAGAGATAAGAAATGTGGGTGGATGATTTCCATGAAACCATATGTGGTTTCAAGAGAATAACCGTCCGATACACAGCTCAGCATATTTCCTGTCAGTAGGCTGGGGTGCAAAACCCAAACTCAACTGTACTACAATACATATTAGGGATATTAGTGCATACAAGTGGTCCTTGAGGGTGTTCCAGGTGGTCCCCAGCTAAATGAGAGAGTAATCAAATGGACCCTTACAGATCTTTAACTCTTGAGCATAAAATGAAACGAAATTTGATTTAATTTTAGGCTCTTAAGAGTTATATTGTTAAACATCTGCATTACTAAATGTACAAGAAGTCTAAAAAATTAGAGAATGTAGAAGAATCGTCTTTCCCGTTCTATCCTAATGGTACCAACATCAAATACAGCATGGAATTGTGGACAAAATCTTACATTTTGGTTCTGAGAGGCTCAATCTCATCAAATTGTGCCGAAAAAATTGTGTTAGAAAAAAGAATGGGCCTTGACATGAAAAAGGTTGAAAACCACTGCCAGTACAGCGAGACTATAGAGAATATACCATCATCAGCATCAACAGATTTGACTCATATGTTTTGGTCATGTCCAAACCTGGTGGATTACTGCAGGTCTGTTATTTATGTATTTTATTATTATTTTATTGTATTAAGGTTTTGCAAAAAAGAAGAACAGACAAAGGAATTGAAAAGAAAGAGAGAAAAAAAGCATATATAAAAAAAAAAAGAGAGAACAGGGCATGATTACAAATCAATGAGTTACACTGCTAGAAACTAGAATATATGGAAAGTGGAGGACACACAGATATACTGCATGCAGACTAAATGCTACAGTAAGTGGGATCAGTGAGACATTTGAGCAATGTGTTCTAAGAATTGCTGCCAAATCGCATGGAACTTGCTTGAATTATCCATCATAACATAACACATTTCCTCCATGTGTAATATACAAGTCAGTTCAGATAACCAAGCCTGGTTGGAGTGAGGTCTGTTATTTCTGAAATACTAGGACTGGATGTGAGGTCTGTTATTTCTGAAATAATAGGACTGGATGCATGCAGTGGCGTGCACAGACATTTAGAGGGGCAGGTGCTCAAGTGAAAAAAGGGCACCTTGTGCAGCGCGTGGAACCGTCCGGTTGCCTTAATAGTGTGACTGAGATGTATAGATTTTGGGGCCTAAATAATATATTAGAAGCTATTTTATCAAGAATTGGTCACCATGGTCCACATACTGTAGTCAGTACTGTACAAAAAATCCAACAGCATATCGTTAAATCATTAAAGGTGTAATTCACTGTCATGCAATTGAATGTCTAGACTTTGAGCTTCCTCCTGTGGGGTGAAAGCAGGTGACACACACACACACACACACACACACACACACACACACACACACACACACACACACACACACACACACACACACACACACACACACACACACACACACACACACACACACACACACACACACACACACACACACACACACACACACACACACACACACACACACACACACACACACACACACACACACACACACACACACTTTGACCTTATTTACCATACTTACTGTGTAAAAATGAAACTAATAAAACTGCTTTTCAACACTGGCCCATTACTTTACTTAAGACCTGGAGGCGTGGTCAATGCTCTTTGGCCACTCAGAATAGCCAAATGGCATTGATCACGCCTCCAGGTCTTAAGTTAAGTAATAAGACCTGGTACCTGGGACACGCAAAATACAGCCCCTCGTGCATTGAAGCGTGCAGTTTCAAGAAACTTGGCAACAACTGCCAGAACACTGAGGATGACTGGGACTAAGTCCATGTGTCTACTGCATGCAAATACAAGTCAGAAACACAAATTAAGGCTTGAAGCAATTATTCATCATAACAAATAATAAAAAAACATTACTAAAGAGGACAATTTTCACAATATAAATGATATAAAAGTGGTTCCTTCACAATTTATCTTAAATATGAATGTGTCAATGTATTCCCCATATATGAAAACATACAAAATGACATTTCAGTCAATTTTATACCTTATTTAATCAAACATATCGTTTTATTATGTTTCAGCAGTGGTGGCCGCCATCTTTAAATGGTCCATTTTGAGGGCTTAGCGGCCATTTTTGAGTTATACATACAGCAGAATTTGGATTCAGCAGACCTTAATACCCTTAGAAAACATGCATGTAATAAATTAACACGATTTGCCTTCGGGGTTCATATTTTTGGGAAACGGACCCAGTCTATTGAGGTGAAAATTAGGAATGAAATATTTGTATAACAAATAAATAAAAGTATATCAATTAAATGAAATCAGTTTTCGATTTGAACGACTCTGAATGGCACGACTCAAGCAACTGCAAAACATAGCACTGTAGTAGTTGGTTTGTATCTACTATAACGGTTGTAACAATAACAATTAAGGAACCAATTATAGCAAAAATGAGGGAGGTGGTGGGTCAGTTCAGAATAAGAATAACTAAAGAAATCAGTAAATAAGTAACTGTAATTTATTAAATCAAAACAAAATAAAGTTTAATAGCAAAATGTTCACTTAATGAAATCAAAATGAAATAAAACTGCCTCGAAAGGGATGGGTGTAAAGCTCCTGACACTGTCCAAAACTAAACTTAAATGTCCAAAAAAAGAAATCCAAATGGAACCCAGTCAATGCTGTGTAGTGGTAAGTCTCCTCTTACCACCCTTTACACTGTTCCGCAAAGTCCGTCCTCAGTCGAAATCCAAACTCCAAAAACTAAAAGAAGGTCTCTAAATCCAATGGTAGAATCCAATATTCAGGAAAGTACTCCAGAAAGGAAATATGGCAAGACTTCCACCTCCACTCTGACAGAGTCAAACTCTCCAGGTGGCCCAAACATTGTGATTGCCCATCACTCCATCAGCCAGGTGAGCTGTGGGCGGGGACTCTCAATCAAGGCTTGTTGCATAGCAACACATGCATCTCACTGGCTTCTTGTAGCATATAGTCCAGCAGATAAATTGGAAAATTTCATAGAGCAGCGGATTGGTAGAAAATAATAAAATACATGAAAATGGAGCATAGCAAACAAAAATACATAGAAACAATGTGACTCTGGGCACAGAGGTTACACTACATAGCTAATGTTGTCCCCAACATAACAGACAACTATCTTTGGTCCAGGACCTATAGGCTACGGACCATTAGCCTGGCACGGCCAGACTCATAGCCAGGGTTCACTGATGTTTCCTAGCGAGGGTTCACTGATGTTTCCTCCGGGGAGGAAACATCAGTGAACCCTCGCTATGAGTCTGGCCGCGCCATGCAGGCTAATGGACCATGCAGAGGCAGAGCTAACGGACAACATACACACATTGCATAAAAACACAAACACTGAACACTTTTTCATGTCAAGGACCCCCAAATTGACACTCATTAGCCCTGCGGACCCCCATTTGAAAAGATACGCCAGGGACCCCCATAAGAGAAGATTGTTACGGCCTAGCAGTGATTCTCAACCCGTTTAATTTCAAGGTCCCCCAGTTGGACATGCGTTAGTCTTCATTGTTCAGTGTTTTTGTCAAGGTGCCTGATTCTTTTCCGTATAATGGTACATTACAGGGGCGGCGGTGGATCAGGGGTAGAGTGGCAGGATGGTAACAGCAAGATTGCCAGTTTGAACCCGGGCTCCCCCGGGTTGAACCCCTAACTGCTCCTGATCTGCTGGTTGGTGCCTTGCATGCAGTTTTCTGCCACCATCGGTGTATGAATGTGTGTGAATGGATGAATGTAATGCACAATCTATGTAAAGCGCCTTGGATAAAGGCACTATATAAATGCACATTTACCATTTTTTTAGGCTACCATTTACATTCCCAGTGTTAATTAAAAATCACACCCGTGTGAACTGAGTGATGCAAATTCCCCCCCTCTCTCTCATTAGCAGGCAACAGTGCAGCGCTATCTCTCTCTCTCTCTGTTTCTGGCACAACAGTGCCACTTTTGGTACTCATTGGTACTGGTGCTCATAGTCACACAAACATTAGCCTCGATACCCAGGCTTTCATTTCGTCTGCGCGAAAGATGAAAGCCTGGAAAAAGCCGTGGGCTGAACCAGTCTAAAAGTGGGAGTCAACCCTTCCGGGTGGGCGTCGCTCTAAATGATGTGACGTAGCGCTGCACTAGGGGGGAGAGGAGGGGCCGGGGGTGACGGACAGATCGATGAGATCCAATCAGGGTGCGCGCATTTCTGAGGCGCGACCCGCCCCTCTAGACCAGAAATGTCTCTGCTTAGGTCAGGCTACACAAACATGAACACATGAACACATGGTTGACACGGACATTGCTGTTCCTTGGAGTGGTTGCACCACTAAAAAATTGGATATTCCTCTAAATCTGGGTAGAAACGTAAATATCTCACCCGTGTGAAGTGAGGGGCACTCTTATCATCGTACATCATCATGACGTAAAAAAAGACACTGTGCCTATATATTTGCTCATAAAAATATGATGTAAATTTCTCCATTAATTGTCAATGGGAATTTAATGTGTGTGTAAGACAAAAATGGACACTAAGCCGATTTGCTCAGACACTATGACCTAAAATTCTCCATTCATTGTCAATGGGAATTGAATGTTTGTGGAAGACGAAAATCTACACTAATAGCTGAAATTCCAGCCCCTGCCTCTCCAGATCCCTCTGCGCGTCCCTGGGGCCTGCATTCATGCATGAGCACTGTCCGTGGCCCCGTTTTAGCACCACACCAGGTATTGGGTGAACAGTAGGCCTACATTGGGGAATAGGCATTCGGGGACTGATGTCGTCAAGGCATTATGCTATTTTGTCCACAAGAGGTCAGTGTTGTAGTGCACAAAGAATAATATCACAACCTAACAGGTTATTCAATGCTGCTTTTGAGAGTCTGTTGGCAGTACTTGACTTCGAGACCAGTACAAATTTGGACTCCTATTTGGGATTCAAGAAACATTCCATGTTAAATTATTTACACTTTCCCATTAAAACAGCCCAAAAATGTAGAGAACCTTTTTAATCTGAATTTAGTGTGCCAGTAATTCACAGAACTAACATTGCACGCCAGTGTTGATTTCTGCCATGCCAAAATAGACACACTAAAGCCTAATGTAAAATAATATCCAAACCGATGGTTCATAACATCTCAACGTTGGACTCGCCTGCCAAGTGTGGTGGAAGTGTGGTCAGATTGAGGTGAGGTTTTGGGGTTGTCGGTTACTCCTCAACTCTAGGCTTAAGTGGAAGTTGAGGTTCGGTTTGGCCTGGCTTTTGCAGGTTTATAAATGGACTGTGTTTGTGTGATGGGATCTTTAGGGCACATTTCAATTCCTTTACAGTCTTTTACAGTTTTCAGTAGCCTATATTACAGAGATGTGTTAGTGTCAGAGATGGGGACACTTCTCACATACAAGTGTGTATAGCCTTTAAATTGAGATTGAATTAACGGAGCAATTAGGGCAAATTAAGGCGTGCCATTTTGCTGTCTCAGATGACTAAACAAACTAAATTCAGGCTCACTTCACATAAGTCTAAGGAGGCTCTGCGTGTGCGTGGGTGGAGGACTGCTGGTGACGGCGATGGCAGCAGTGGGAGCTAGAAAGAGTGAGCAGTAAGGTCACGCAGCGTGAGCACACTCGGTCTCGGTGTCTACGCCTGTGTTTCCCCGGCTGCTGCCCCCTGTGAGATCACAGGCCGGTGACAGGGAATTGGCTCTGGTCTGCTTTTCATTGAGTGATCCCCCTCGGGACAACCTGCCAACATGGTTAGCTTGCCAGTGGCCCTCTCATACATTCCTCAACACAGTGCCTGCTGCTGCCAACATGGTGTGTGTGTGTGTGTGTGTGTGTGTGTGTGTGTGTGTGTGTGTGTGTGTGTGTGTGTGTGTGTGTGTGTGGGTGTGGGTGTGGGTGTGTGGGCACCACCCAGTGTTCTCTTTGCTGCCCCAGACACCTGAGCTGGCACAAGAGAGTAGGATAGAGAGAGTGGGAAGGGGGGTGCAGGAGACATGGAGGCAAAGGAGTGTAAGGAGAGTGCTGTTAAACAGCCAGCAAGCAGTCGTTGCAGCTGTTGGGGCCTTTTCCACAACGCTCCCACTGTTCCAGCTTCCAGTACAGCGGTAATTAAAACTGCACCCATCTCTCTTCTTGCCAGGGCTTTCCTGACATGCACTCACACACACACACACGCACACACGCGCACACACACACACACACACACACACACACACACACACACACACACACACACACACACACACACATGCACATGCACATGCACGCACATCCCTAAAGCCTTCTCCCACATCGCCCAAAAGCTCCCCTCTGCTGCACATTTCAATTGAATTATTGACCATCCTTTTGTGAACAAAATTTACTACTCTCGCCCTTTACCCCCCCATTGATTTAATCTTAATGTAATTGATTCCTTCTCACTGCGTGTCTGCGCCCACTCTCTGCTCTCCCTCCTCACACTTTCTCATTTGGTGCTGCCTGAAAGCCAAGCTTGGGAAACGACAAGGCACACAGGGCAGTGGCAGATCTCTGCCTGCCAGCCTCCTGGCTTGCCAGTGATGCATAAGTATATATCCAAATGAGCAAAAGAAGTATAGAGATGAACCTGCACAGTACACAAAACAAAACATACGCATTTTAGTTACAACCACCCTGGTCACTGGTCAGCATGGAACAGGATTAAAAGAAGAGAGAGACTGCATGGGGCCACCGACAGATACAAAAATAGCAAGTGTTCATTAAAGAGTCCTGATGTGTCTTGTTTCCAACCTCCCAGGTGCAGTGCTCATTCAAAATACCAAAACAAAATACCACATAATTGCACAATGTAAATGCCTTCTTCTGTAATTTTGAGGGGTAATATGTGAACAGAAATAGGTTCCTTTTCTCATCCGGTGGGCCCTAATTGCCATACAAAAGAATAATGAGCTTCCAAGGGGAAATCTCTCGTCCCAAGCCACTTCCCTTCACCTTCTCCAGAGTGGGGCATTCCTATATAGATTAGCTGCAGATCTTTCCTGCCGCAGGGAGGATAATCCCTTAACCGATGCTGCTTGGCGCACATATTATAGGAATGATAGATTTAGGTCTGTGCTTTCATGGTATGATTTCGGTGTTTCGACTGTTTTACATTCGGGGGCAACGGATAAGAACAGAGGAAAGGAGGGTGACTTATACTGTATACTTATACTGGATAAGAACAGAGGAAAGGAGGGTGACTTATACTGTGCAAACAGAGTTCAAAGTCATCATGCGGATTTGAAAGATGAATTAGGGTCACTGGTACTGTGTAACTTGGGCCCCTGGAGAAGAAATTGTGTGTATGAGTGTGTGTGGCTTGGGTCTGGGACGCGTCTGGGAGTGAAATTATTAAGAGGTTTGAGGTCTTATGGGTATTTCCACATCAGGTTTCCCTTTAGCCTCACACACTACCCACCACATAGCAGAACATTCATCAGGATTGTATTAATATGAATGAGAATTTCAACAAAGAAGGGAGGGCGGGAGGGTGTGTGTGTGTGTGTGTGTGTGTGTGTGTGTGTGTGTGTGTGTGTGTGTGTGTGTGTGTGTGTGTGTGTGTGTGTGTGTGTGTGTGTGTGCGCGCGCGCACGTGCGTGTGTGTGCGTGTGTGTGTGTGAGAGAGATGCAATGCAGTGGGAAATTGAGTGTGTGCATGTTCCTTTTTCTGCAGGATCACAAAGGGCAGGCAGTCCTTGTGTACTTACCCCACGTAATGTGATTTAGATGTGAGCGAGAGGACAAGAAACTGCATTCTGTTAAAGGCTCTTGTGATCTTCCTGTTCTTTAAACGCAGAGGCTCAGTTGATTTCTTTTCATGTCGTCCTGCTTATAGAACAAATCCACCAACATGCAGAATGATGGCAGTATGGGCGGCAGTGAAGCTCAGTTCAGCTTGGTTTAGCTTGATGTCAGAGGTGTTAACAGGATATGAAAGACTTAAAGTGTATGAAGGCGTGCTGCTATAGGCCAGATAACTGTCAGGCCCTGCTCCACTGACGACGTTCTAGGAGGCAGATCTAGGCAAGCGGCCCAAGTCAAAAGAGGGGGGGGGGGGTGGGGGGGGGAAGAAAAAGATTAATACTCTTTATAGCATAGCTCTGTGGCTCGCTCAAATGCCCCCCCCCCCCCCACACACACACACACACACACACACACGCGCACACGCACACGCACACGCACACGCACACAAACAACCACACACATACACACACACACACACACACACACCACAAACACGACAAGTAGAATTGGTCAGCATTTTGTAATTGGAATCGATTATTACTGGAAACAACCGCGACTGTGTTCTTTGCAGTGACTCTGTGTCAGGGGCAGACTTGGGTCCGATTATTATGGGGACATAATACCAGAATACCACATGGAAAAGGCCTCTTCTGTCGATGGAGCCCCAAGGGGAGGGGAGGGGAGGGGAGAGAGGGGGGAGGGAGTGGCTTATTTCAAGCCAAAGTGAAAAGGACAGTATGGGTAAGACAGGGGTTTTAGTGGTTTTTACAGTTCAGTGGCGGTGTCTGAAAAGCGTGGTCTCTCAGCGACGTGGGTGGCAGGGCGGGTTACTATAGCATCTCTGCCCTGGTATTGTAGTTGGCTCTGTGCACTTGTCAGCATCATTGCTCACTTTCTCAGAACAAATGTTGATATTGTTTCATATAATGGGAGCTAAGGAGCCCGCGAATTACACGCGCGGAATAGCCGTGGCCTTGTACACATGAGAGAGAGAGAGAGAGAGAGAGAGAGAGAGAGAGAGAGAGAGAGAGAGAGAGAGAGAGAGAGGAGGGGGAGGGGGGTGCTTGTGTCATCATCATCACAGATGTTCAAAATTCCATTGATGTGTTTATTGTTTCCCTTCTTCTCCTCCCTCTCTCGTTGTTTTGGTGAAGGTCATTCTGCATGGCGGTAGTACCCCCTGTTCCTGTAGTGTACCCCTCCATGTGAAACCTTGTGTGTCATATAAACAGAGGACCAGAAAATAACAAGCATAAGCAAAGACGAAAGTTTCCACTCTGTCTCCATTCACCCCCCGCCCCTTTTGCACTCACCCACCACTTATTGTCCTTTATTTGTAGCCTAAGCGCTTTGGCATTAAATCTTATTATTTTTTGGTAAATAAACCAGTTTCTGGTAGGAATTACACACAACTTGGTGTGAGGTCCCTTTCAGCGAGTGGGGCCTGGAACCTTTTATCTAAAATGTTTTTTATTTGTGCTTTTGTAAGACACTTTTGACTGCTTTGAAAGAGAGAAACCAGGTTTTTCTCGCGTTTCTGGGGGTGAGGTTGGGGATTTTTTCTCAGCATTGTGGTGAGATTTATTCGAAGAGGCCGCATTTTTTCCTGATTTTCCCCCTTTGTTCTCTGTAAGTAGTTCCAGGTCCCCCTTCGTGCACTCATCTGCGCGTGGGTGTGTGTACGTATGTGCATGAGCATCTGGGAGATTGCACATGGATGAGTGTATGAGTGTGTGTGTGTGTGTGTGTGTGTGTGTGTGTGTGTGTGTGTGTGTGTGTGTGTGTGTGTGTGTATGCGCGTGTTTGTGTGTACTCTTGTGAATGTGTGTGCATGTGTGCGTTGTGCACATGTGGGAAAGTGTGTGGTGTGCATGTCTCAATGTGCATGTGTATGTTTTGCATGTGCGTGCGTGCGTGCGCCCGTGCACATGTGCGAGGGCCACACGGGGGCCTGGCTGTGACACCTGCTGTTGGGATGAATAGGGTCAGTGGCAGGGTCCTCCAACAGGCAGCAGCTGCCTGTTCTCACTGCAGAATTCCAGCTCTGCCTCTCTTCTGTCTCTCAGTCTCTCTGCCTCTCTGTCTCTCAGCGCTTTCAGAGCCCCCCCCCACCCCCCCCCCCCCCTGCAGAGCCACCCCAAGCATAGCGCCTCCTAACCAGCTTCTGATGTCATTGCAGTTGTTCTCAAAACAAAGTATGCTCCCCCTGTTAACATGTAAAAAATGAAGTTACAAACCGAAACATTCAAACAGTTAATTAAATAAAAATAAATCTGCAATACTGCGAATAAATAAATATATACACGCACGCACGCACGCACGCACGCACGCAAAGCACGCACGCACACACACACACACACACACACACACACACACACACACACACACACACACACACACACACACACACACACACACACACTTCTATCTATTTATACTATCTTATGTGTTTTAACTGTTTTTGGTTGTTGTATCTCTACTTTATGATGCTGCTGCTGACGTTGTTACTTTCTGCTCACCAGTGCTTTTGCTCACCACCATGTTTGTCATTAAGTCAAAAGGAAGATTAAAGCCTAATTTACTCTGACTTATGACTGTGTTGCTCATCGGAAATGGCCCATTTTAAACTGAAATTTTCATCTTTCAATTTCCGACCTCCCAGCCGACAGGAAGAGGCTTCCAGACGACTGCTGACAGAGAGGGATTCCTGGTTTGTACTTTGGTAGGTCTGACCTGTCTGTGCTCTCTCACTGTGTGGTAGTCAGTCTGCCCCATGAGTGACTTTTCCAACTTCTGAAAACATTCCCTGTTATTGGCATAGAGATCTAGAGGAGAATACAGTAAATGGGGAACAGCCATTTAGTCGTTGTTTCTTTAACCATGTTTCTTTAGCTGCCATTATGAGGAATAGTCAAATCGAAATGTTCGACCTCTCTGTGGGTTTGGGGACGGACGAGATGCACTTTGAAATGGTCAGTGTTAATTTAACTCAGAGAGTACAAAATAGCCAAATGGACCGTTACGGTTCAATTTGTGCACCCTCAAGAGGTAAAACACTGACTGCGTGGGGGTGAAGCCACTTCATTGACTCATCATACATTAGGCTGACAATAGCAAGACACGTCAGTCCCTGTCACCATTTTGAAGCTATATAGACAAAAGTAGAAGACTGTGGTTGCGCTGCACACTTTCCAGATGTTTCCAGATGCAGGGAATTGCTATAAAGGAGAAATGCTTAACAAAGTGCTGGCCAGTGTCAAGTAAATATTCGTTTACAATTTGTTTTTGTTACACCAGCACACATCCAACATCCACATTCTCTCAGTGACTTTGGGGCGAGGCAGCAAATCTCAGCCTGCTCGTTCATTGTGAATCACATCAAAATGCCAAACTTTACACTAAAAGTGAGGGGAGGTAGACAGCTTTCCTTATCTATCCACCAGAGGTCAGCCTTTTATTAACAAAGGTTGACGATGAAGCATAATCACTCACAAAACACCACTTTGCATGAACAAAGCTATAATACATTCATGGCTATATTTAATAAATTACTAATGACAGATAAAGTGTCTCGGTATCGTTCACTGACATTTGTTGAACAAAGTAAATGAGAAATGGAGGTGAGAAATCCTGCTGCAAGTGCAGAAATTGCGCACACAATTGTGTGTGTGTGTGTGTGTGTGTGTGTGTGTGTGTGTGTGTGTGTGTGTGTGTGTGTGTGTGTGTGTGTGTGTGTGCAGGCGTGCGTGCGTGTGTGTGTGTGTGTGTGTGTGCGTGTGTGTGTGTTTGTGTGTGGCTGGCTCCTGCCTCCTGGGAAACAAAGAAAAAGTCCCTGTCATCACAGGCCATTTGGGCTGGCGGGGCACACAGGCAAAATACAGAGTGTGGTCAGGTTTCACAGTATGTTTGTTAAATGAGTGGCTTCTCTGACTGACATGAAACAGTCAACCAGTAACCACTAATGTTGCCGGTAAACCGGGCCATGCCTTTGTTGACTAACTGACTAGCGAGAGAAATGACGGCCACAAACCTTCCCGTTGTGTGGCAGATTCTTAACATTGCTCTTGCTCGTAGCATGCTGTGAGTTAAGTGAATCCTCCCCTTGCCTCTGTTTACCAGGACCTTTACCTCAAAAAACCTCATAAATTGTCCACTGAAGCAGCTTCAACAGTCTGTTTCCACAGAGTCCACTGCAACTTGGAAAACTTGACCCCACAGTGACACGTAGGTTGCGCGTCACACAAGTCATTTTGAAAGCCACACATGCGTGTTGTGACAGGCTGTGCTAGAGGTTAGACTGTACAGCCTGTACAGGCCTGGTTCTCTTAGACAGTTTGTAGTGGAAGTACATGGAAACCTTGGACTGTGGGGCTCTCCTGGGCCAGCAGGTGCGTCCATCACCGGCGTACTCCTCCAAACACTGACAGGTGTAGGAGCCATCTGTGTTGACACACTGAGCACGGCGGCTGCACCGATGAGAACCCGTCAAACACTCATCTTGATCTAGGTGGGGAGGAAGAGAAGAGCCAAAATGATACTTTATCCTCGAAGAGCCACAGTTCGATAAAAGTTGTTGAATCAATTGAAGTTGCTAAAGGAATTTGTCTAAAAGTACATGAAAACATGTTCCACACATACCTCCATGATTATATACACAGTACTGTATCACATACTAATCAGTATGCTAATCACAATGCTTGTTAATAACTGCCTTAAGTGCCAATGTTTGGCCCTGGAGTAAAGAAGCGCGTGTGGTAGAGCAGCTCAAATTATTAGGAAAAATAACACAATCGCAATATTGGCTACCGCAGCTTAAACATCGTCAGACGGCGCAATTATTCATGAAAAGGAAAGATGTTTCACCCAACCCTGTCAACAATGTGTTTTTGTATATTTGTCTATGCAGAAACTCTGGCATTGGAGTCCAGCTCGGCTCCACACAACTTGATCGCACAAAAACCTTTCTCTGTAGCAACTCTGATGCACTCTGTATGCAGTGAAACACCTGTAATCAGGTTTTGCCAATATCAGTGCACTCCTATAGCATTCCAGAAATCAGCTATTTTCTGCCCGTGACACAGAGGCGCAACTGCGAATAAACCAGGCGTAAAAGGCAGGAATGGAGGTTGCCGTGAAACTGTGAATATCTGTTTCCAACCTGCTTGACAGATGATGCTGTGGCGCTCATCAAGTGGATGTAAACAAAAACAGCTCGTGGGCGATCCCCACGGCCGAGTGGGCGAGCTGTGAGCTGCTCGTCAAATAAACATGGTTTCTGGATTCGCTGCTGCCAAAGCACATCTTCACATGTTCCGACTCTCTGCCAATTAGGACAGATGAATGGAACATGTGGGGTCGTGCTGTGATCCACTTAGTCATTTAAACAGGCTGACATGGAGCAGAGCTGGATGTGGCTTCATGCGCACGTGTGTGTGTCAACGGGCAAAACCACGCATGCGCACGTGCACACGCGTGCACAACACGGTCTGCCAGCAGAGCATCTTTGACAAGAAACATATGATCATCTGCTCAGTGGTATAAGAATGTCCTTTTTATTAATATTGCAATGCAGCACGCAGAGACACACGCGAGCATGAGTCAGAAACATGATTCGCCTTCAATCCCAAATACATTACCTCGACATTGCACTGAGCCCCGGAGGGTTCCCATCACGAAGCCATCCTGACACACGCACACAAAGCTGCCGAAAGTGTTCCTACAGGTCTGACGTGGGGGGCACAAACGAGAGGAACCCTGGCACTCATCTATGTCTGCCACAAAACACAACAAACAGCAATTATCTATAGGCAAGCATGTTCATGAACAAAATACTTCCACACATGCATGTGGACACACACGCACGCACGCGCGCACGCACGCACGCACGCACGCACGCACACACACACACACACACACACACACACACACACACACACACACACACACACACACACACACACACACACACACACACACACACACACACACAGATTTAATACTACATTGGCTTTAAAAGAGGACCACACAAACACAAAGCACAGGAGGCTAGAGTGGTGAAAGGTTTGTTTTTCTGGACTCAAAGCGATCATCACCTTCAAAGGGACAGAAGAGAGACAAATGAGCACCTTGACCGTGCAGTCATACCGGTGTGCTGGAGTGTTTGAAATGCACACCTCTGTTTCAACAACAAGGAAGGACACAAACTGCCAATTGTATCACCTCTGAGTCTGTAGCCGAGAGCTTCAAAAGGTTGTCTTGGTATGATGCAATGTTCTTCCTTTCAAACTAATATACTATGCACCTCACAAACTAAGTGTTTCTGACTAAGCTCTGTTTTCACACAGAATGCAACACAGATGCAACCTTTCAAAAGGGTCCGCTCTAGACTGGATTGATTTGGCTTCAATGTGACCGTGGCCAAGTTCAACTGCAAGTAAAGATGAAGCTGGACTGGGAAACACACCACAGTCACATTATATGGTGACAAAGTCAAGTTTGCACCGTAAAATCCTAAAAAATCTGTATATAGGCTATGGTTATAAAATCACAGAAGCTCAATGGTTTGTCAGGTGTGGTATGTGATAACCACCTGAGATCTCCCCCCTTCCAAGCCCTGTACGACGAACGCTGTGTCAGCAGAGCTTACGAAATCTTCACGGATCCAAGTAATCCCAACCATAGACTGTTTGAGATGTTGCCGAATGGAAAACAGCTACTGGCAATAGACTGCAAAAAAGCTTCTTTCCATGAACAATCAGGTACATGAACGAACTGTCAAGAACCAGAACGAACCAGGGCAAAGAGAAAAGCTAGCCCTGCCTTCCAATCCCTCACTGCACATCCATCACCTTTCTTGCACTATTACACTTGAACTGCTACCTACTTACCTAACTACAACTACAAAGTTTGCTGCATGGAAGCTACTGGGAAAAATGCTGTTGGTGTATTAAATATAGGCCTACCAGGATTATATGCACAAATTTGCACATACAACCATGTTAATTTGCTGCTCTGAGGGCAGCTTTTTTTTATCATTATTTTGTTGTTATTATCTATGCTGCTGCATTGTCTGAAGGAAGCCAAACAAAAATGACAATTGAGAAGAGCGGCAGTGGCCCAGCAGGTAGAGAGGTTGTCTTGGAATGGGACCCCTCCCCTGGTGGCGAGTCAAAGTGTCCTTGAGCAAGACATTGAACCCATGACTGCTCCTTTTGAGCAGGTTGGCGAGTTATCGGTGGGACATAAACTGTAGGTAGTCTGGACAATGAATGTCCAACTGGATCCTGGACCGTTTGTCTTTACACTGTGAGCTAATTAAAGGCTGTACAGTTAAGTGTTCAGTGAGCACCTTTGGTATATAGTTAACATAATGTCCATGGGAACCTGTGCTCAGCTGCAAAGGCCATGCAGTCATGGAATGTTTTGTGAGTCATTACAATATTATAATATTATACATAAATACATATACATACATACAATATCCAAAATAGGGACAAAAGGTTGAAAGTGGTTGTGAAATAATTAAGTTCAAATGAGCTAAAATGAGATGATGGTGATTTACTATACTACCAGGGCTGTGAGGGGGTTTATGAGAGTAACCCACCTTTGCAGGTCCGGTTGTTGGTGTCCAGGTGGAGACCGGGGGGACACAGGCAGCGCACGGCTCCTCCTCCCCCCTCCATCTGGCAGCCAAACTGGCAACGCGTGCAGGAACACTCAGTCTCTCCTGGAAGACAGACAACCAGGGAACACACTGGCTGAGGAACACATGCCACCACTCATACTGCACAGTCCTATTCTGTCATACTGCATGGTGTTGTTTTCATATCGAAGACGGTGGTTGGGTGTTAGCCATGTTAACTCCTATTTTATACTGTACTGGAGAGAACCTGGACGAACTGCTGCAGCAATCACATGCGGCAACTAATATAGAAATCTCATCCGATATTACAGATTACCTTACAGTGGCCACGGAAAGTTAGGTTGGTGAGGATAACATTGGTGCGTAGACAGAGGTACAGCGCATGCCTACCTAGCGTGACCTCTCCATATATTGTGTAAATACTGTATTGATAATATAACATCCTCCATTTGAATTATTTGAATTAAACGCCATTGACCGATGTTAGTCAAGTTAGGTGACAGTTGCTGACCTAAACAGTGATAATGCCACTATGTGTGTCGAACTATAACAGTGGGTGAGGTCAAGATGTCTTGCATGTCTGGCATGGTTGCTGCATTTATTTCTCTTAAGTGACTAAGTAAGGTTATGGGTGTGGTAAACACATCTCTCTCTCTCTCTCTCTCTCTCTCTCTCTCTCTCTCTGTGTGTGTGTGTGTGTGTGTGTGTGTGCGTGCACTCGCGTGTGTGCACATAGTATATACACATAGTATATACACATATTAATATACTGTAAAAGAGCATAAAATGACTCACGTGCGCAGGTGTGTCCGTTTGCATTGAGCAGGAAGCCCGCCTCGCAGTAGCATCGGTAGGTACCATAAGTGTTCATACAACGCTGGGAACAGGGCCGCCATGGAAGACCACACTCATTCACATCTGGAGTCGATATGACATATTAGTTGTATTATTACTCTTTTAAAATAGTGATTTTCATCACATGAAACCATCACAGATGGTATGAAATGATATGAATTCATTAGATGAGATGAGATGCAGTGGTGGAATAACTATTCAGATTATTTAGCGATTTCACTAGTCTACAGTATATCTTGCCATTGATTGAACCTGCGTGTGTGTGTGTGTGTGTGTGTGTGTGTGTGTGTGTGTGTGTGTGTGTGTGTGTGTGTGTGTGTGTGTGTGTGTGCAACTGTCCTACCGATTGACTTCAAACTTTCTGTGTGTCGCCGAAAACTACAAATGTATGTATCTGTGTGTGGCGGGTGTAAGCATTCTCAACTTGCAGCGTTTTGGACTCAATAATAATACTTATATTTGACATGTTCCCTGAGTATGCCTAAATCTGAAAATGAACTAGTAACTACAGTACTTGAGAAAATGTACTTAGTTACTTTCCACCACTGATGAGATGTGATAAGATGTTTACAGTGTATTCAACCAGATGTACTTGCAGGTGTATGTACATTGTACAATGTATACCTTCTTCACATTGTGGTCCTGTATATCCTTTGGTACACAAACATGTGTCCGGGCCCACACACTCGCCATGTAAACAGGCCTTCATACACACCGCTGCGGAACACAATTAAGGGATGACATTCAACATAAATAGTGATAAACATACAACTATAGCACATATAGATTCTGTAAACTAAACTGGCATATTTCTTTCTTGAGAAAAGAGGAGACAGAACATCATAAACTTGACATGCGGTCTCCAACTCATTCGTTTTTCAGGTGGTATTACTGATGATTTGATGATACACTGATAAAGGAGAGCTATTTAACAGGTTAAATGCCGACAATTCACGGCCGTCTTTCAGGCTAGACTGCCTGTGTTTAAAGTTACCTTTGAACAGCCACTGCACCGACCGCTGAGTTGCTTGTCATGAAAATCCACTTTAAAACGGTGTAATCGCTTGTTGTAGTGATGAAAAGTATTCCATAGCGGCGTTCACAACAACAGACCGGGCAGCACACGGCTTCTTCCTCCGGCAGATTCGCCATTGTAAACAATAGGGACTCAATTTCCCTTAAATGTCACTTTTAGTTTCTATAAGGCCTGTTGTGGAATGTTTATTACCATCGATAAGGACATGTCACCCTGTTGGAGGAGCTGACAGCAGAAGAAAACACTGGAACGTTGCATCATCCTCCTCTGATCCTTTCACCACTTTAAGGGCATAATCTGAACATGCTATCAAGACCGTAGAATAGCCTACATTTTCATTTGCTTTGTCGGTATATGATGGGGTTAACTTAACCTGTGCCAACATCTGCCTTTAGAAACCTTGGTAACCATTTCCCAAACATTCTGAAACAGACATGTATTGGTAACAACGTTCATGTCAGCATATTAGACTGTGAGACAAACAAGACGGGGGCTCGTAACTCTCTAAAATGCTCCAAATGTATTCACAGGAGTCAGGACAGCAGCATACATTTTCGAGCTTGCAGTCTTTCTCTGCCAAGGTCAAATCGTCGCATTTTGCTGCTGTGCTCAAATGTGAGCATTTTAAAGTGAGTTGTGAGCCCCCATCTTGTTTTTCGTCATTCTGTTTGTGCAGTTTGGCTCAGCAACAAGAAACGGAGGATGTGCGAATTGTGCATTATATTTTCTTTGAAAGCATATCGCACAAAACCAAATGCACTTGCATAAAGTTAATTGACAACACCATGCCCAATATATGCAAACAAAAAAATCCCATTTTACTAGCGGACGTTTGTTTTCACTATAGCCAGTGAGATAACCTGTGAGCTGTGGGTATAATTTCATTGTGTTGGTGGTCCGCTTCAATAGAGAGCTGACTTACGCTTACAAACGCCATTAACATTCCTCCACCCCATGCAGCAGGATGTGGCCCGGCCGTAGGAGCAGACACCTGGCCCCGGGCGTACTGCGGGGCGCTCCGACGCATCCTCCAATAATGACCTGGAGGGACCACAGGGTTGTAACTTGTTATCAGTGGTTATCAGATCATTAGGACTTCAAATTCTACACAGACAGGACTGATGACTTCCGAGTTCCGACACCTTAAGCCTAATTTATGCTCTGTATAGTACAACAGTGCCAAAAGGAACAAATCTACAGTTAACAATGCATCACATCGACGTGTTGATACTGTAGCTTGAAATAAATATGTTCTTTAAAGACACCGTTCGATGGACTATAAATTAAGCGTTATGGAAAAGGATATAATTCTGTTGCACACAAAATTATATATTTTCTTAGCCTCACATAGCCAACCTTCATCTGCCTTTGCAATGCATATTGCCCCAGGCAGATTAAGTACATAATAATGGTTCATGAACTTCATGTATACAGTATCCTCTATTGAGACCTTTCAATAGTGTCAAATGTCATGCTTTACCTACACACAGAATCTGACACAATGTTTGACCTGATGGTTAAAATTCAAAATCCCCCGAGCAAGCAGGCAAGCTCAATAGTTCAATGGTAAAGATTGAACTAGAGCCTAGATTGCAGGAAACCATGTTTAAATCTGTGGTAGAAGAGGAAACGAGGAAGTGCGGTACTGCTTTAATGTTTTTCAGGTATGTGCATCTCTGCTGTCTGATAGTCTGATAGTTTGATGGGAAAGAAATTCAAATAAAGTGTGAGGAAAAAGAAGAGAGATATACTTATTGGTAGAAAAGCTGTGACATCTATATTTCTGTGTATTTAACATCACTATTGAAAAATAACTCCATGGGTTTATATATTCAGAACAGATTATTTCTCATGATCTATATAACATTAGGCCTGCTATTTTAACAGGCCAGTCAGCAACCCCTCCAGCACTCAAGAATACAACCATTCTTATTCAACATCAAATAGGGCCTACATATAAATCACGTCCATATAATAGTTGCATTATTATCAGACCTCTGAAAACACCCTGGAACCCATGTGCAGCAGCTGTATAATCACTTAGGAAACACCTTCCCCCTTATTCCCATGTGCTCACAATAAATGGTCAGACAGACCGTCACAGTAACCCACACAACTTCATCTAAATGGCAAAATTACTCCTCATTAAAATGTAGCGTGGGCTAATGAAGTGCAGAGAATTGGACTAACATTTACCCAGCACTACCCTGCCATGGCCTGTACGTAAAAACTGTTAAACACCCGCTGAGTCAAAAACACCATCGGCGATAACGAATCACTGCAATGATTCACAGAAACGCCAGCCGTGGTAGACAGAAGCTGCTATTATGTGTTTAAAAGACATTCCTTAATACATTACTGTTGTGTAGCGGCCACTGTAGCCTATTATGTTAGTCTGTTACCACTACAAGTTGTTCTAGATAGCCTGCCCTACAGAGTTGCAGTCACTTAACAAACGTTCCTAGAAACCTACCTGTCGAAGTGACGCGCCGCAGACACTGCAAGGAAATGCACAGCAGCTATGACCAGGTACCGTCGGCTCAGTTCCATCATTTCCCGCGCAGAATCTTTTTTTTATTTAATCTTTTTAAACTCACTCATTCTGTTTCTCTGTCAGAAACAACGGCAGATCTTTCCGACATGTGCGTGTTTACAAAAAAAACACATTCTGCAAGTGTGGCCGTGTCAAAACCTGGGGCTATATTGCCAGCAGTGTGTGTGTGTGTGTGTGTGTATGAGGAGGGCCGGGTCACAGAGACATTTTAATTTTAGGGTACTGAGACAAAGGTGTGACCTGTGGTCACCTGGAGGCAAACGTGCACGCACGCGCACAGGTGGAAGGGAGAGAGAGAGAGAGAGAGAGAGAGAGAGAGAGAGAGAGTGAGAGAGAGAGTGAGAGAGAGAGAGAGAGAGAGAGAAAAGACAAGAGGGGGGAGCAGCAGCACACATATGGGCCTACAACATAGAGTTAAATGGACTACAGCCCTACACCGACAGATGGAGACAGATAGAGTGACAAAGAAGAGAGGATACACACTGCACGAACGCACGCACGCACGAGCGCACGCACAGAGGAAACACACTGCACACATGCACACGCACGCACGCACGCACACACGCACACACACACACACACACACACACACACACATTTTGAGACAGAAAGAACACACCACACACAAAGGCAAAATTGGAGAAAGACAGAGTGACAGAGAGAAACAAGAGAGATGAAGGAAAAGGAGAACAGAGAGAGAGAGAGAGAGGGAGAGAGAGAGAGAGAGATCATTAGAGTGCGATCTCATGCTAGGAAATAACTGGTGACAGGCTCAGAGGGAACTGGCTTTGAAGCTTTAACTATTACCAGCACTGATCAGCCTGTAATCAGTTCTATTAGGATCAGAGGAGGAGCTGATGTCTACTGTCCTGGTGGTCCATTCAAGTGGAATCACCACCCACACACACACACGCATGCACGCACGCACGCACACACACACACACACACACACACACACACACACACACACACACACACACACACACACACACACACACACACACACACACACACACACACACACACACACAGAGATAGAGATACACGCAGATTAGAGAAAGCTTGGGATATGTGAACAAAAATAACATAATATATGTTTATTTTGGCTCTTGTGTTACAAACATTTCAATATTTTGTTTTGGCATATTCTTTTTAATGTGCAGCTTTCAGTTATTGAGAAGGGAATGTTTTATAATTGGGTTTCCATAATGGTTAAAACACGCAAACATTCACTCACGCATGCATGCATGCATGCACGCACGCACGCACGCACACACGCACGCACGCACACACACACACACACACACACACACACACACACACACACACACACACACACACACACACACACACACACACACACACACACACACACACACACACACAGCTCCCATAGCATGCCAATGCTGAAACTAAACAGAGAGAATATCATTTGTAGTCAGTGTGGAGTATTAATGACCTCACAGCCCCCCTGCTGTAAGCTCAACTCAGTCTGGTGATGTTCTCCCACGGCCAACATTACCACGCTTGTTTAGCTTGTATGTAACAACCAAACTGCCTTGTTCCCAATCAACACTGCAATTTGTCTGACCCCAAAACAAGTGAAGACTTACTGCCAATGGCAGCATGTTTGGCAGCCATTTTCCATCTCCTCTTGTGCTAATTCAGTGATTACTGTGGTTATGTTGCTCCAGGGTGCCACACACTAGAGAGGAGAGCTGCCATACGCCCGTGCGCATGCACACGCGCACACACGCACACAAACACACATACAAATTAAACTAATCACAACGACAGGGGAGTTTGATACTGTTTATGTGTGTGTTATGTGTAACTTTCTCCCCCCACCCTCTCTCTCTATTTCTTGTGTGGTTTTTGTCAAGTGTACCACCACACAGGCAGCAAGCGAGGTGGAAAGAAATCATAAAATGGTTGTGCATGATCTGCCTTGATTCAGGGCCAAGTCTCAGCCTCAGCCCGTCATTTATGATACAATTAAACATAATCCTCCCTGCCATAAACGAAAGGGAGTGTGAGGGAGGGAGAGATATACTGTAGTGTATCCCCTCTCTGAATATCTCCCCCTCTGCATTGCCTTGAAATCAAATTAAAAACATTCTAACTCTTTCCTTATCTATCATCTTTCCAATGTATTCATCCTGAACTCTGCTATCATTATTTAATGCTAGAAGAAGAATGGTTAATGGTTGCTTGTGGCTAGTGGTGATGCATTCGCTCTTTGCCCTGGATTACTGTCAGCGGAACTCGAAAAGAAAGGTGTAAAGTATTCTACTAAAGTCTAGTGTAGATGAGGTTGCTGCACACAGCTCTTCTGTCTCTGTCACAGTCACACAACAAATCCCAGTGGCCACAACATGCTTTATCCCCGCCTGTCAGTTATGCCCGTGTCCCTAATAGTCTTGGCAGGATAGACCGCACAGATGGTTATTGGTCACCTTTGATTCTTCAACTTGGAGTAATTTCTCCAGAATCTGATTAATCCATATATGCAAATAAAGTAAAGCAAGTATAAACAATAAAGACATGAGAGACATGAAATGTATCGCTAATGTCTTTTGGACTGTGTGCTGTGAAAACCCTGCTGACTGCCCACAGAGACCGCCACTGACCACTTCACAGGAATAGCAAAAACACATGCACGCATGCACGCACGCACACACACACACACACACACACACACAGACACACACACACACACACACACACGTGTACGTGCGTACACACGTACGCACATGAATGCACGCACACACATGCACACTGTTCTCTGTTATGATAGGCCTAAAATTTATGGCAAATTAATTTCTTGTTTCAAATGTTGAAGCCATAGGAATGTTCCCACATCAATATGCAGGAACAGTATGCTGGGACATGACAACAAGTTAATGTGGAAATTGGTTCAAAATGGAAATGGTTCAAACTTTACACCTCTTTTTCAATGTTGGATTTATAGGAACTTTCCCACCTCGACATGGGGGTTACCTGCCATCAAACGTTGGTTGATGGAAAAGGGTCAAACTTTGTACAAGCTGTGAGTGGGAGGCTGGGTCAAATGAATTCAGGAAAGCCAAAAGCACCAAAAAGGCACCAGATGTTCTGCCAGAACAAAGTTATCACAGAGGACACAGCCAAATGAGAAATGTCCCACATGACGTTGAAAAGTAACTAGCTTTAAGGTGATTTTTTGAGATCCTTTACACAGAAGAAAAATCACACCCGTGTGAAGTGAGGTGATGTAAAACAAACGGTGCAAAAAAACCCCATTAAACGCCATTAACAATAAACATACAATATGACGTAATGACTCTGAGGCACATTATGACGTAAATGTTCCCTTCATTGTCAATGGCGTTTACAAAACAAACATTGAACTAAAGACAAACATTAAACCTGTGTATAGGAGGGGCTGGCGCACCTCAAAAACGCCTAGCATCTTGTGTGTGAAATATAGTGTGGACAAACAATATGGGCTGACCATATATGGAGGTGTGATGTCATGAGGAATGACATATGGAGGCGTGGGGTGACTATACTGATGGACGGACGGACGGACGCTCTGGGTAGGCAGTTCAGACAGTCGGAAACCTGTGCTCTGAGGTTTCCGCCAGGCTGAACTGCCTACCCAGAGCCAGTCAGTCATAGGCACTGGGAATGGGATCTGAGAAATCAAACTTATAGATCTTGATCACATGACCCCAAAGATAATGTGTGTCAATTTTCGTTCTGTTTCAAAACAAATCTTCAATAGGTTTCACACACCAGTGGGACTGTGTGTGAAAGGAGTCACAGCAATCAGGCGCTGGCACTGCATGCATAATGATTTATAGTATTTTGTTAAAAACGGGCCGGTCCTACAAATGTTAGCAATCTGAGCCAATCAGGAAGGAATATGAAACATGGGACAAATACATATTGATCAAATAACTATAGAGATTTGGGTGAGGTTTGGACAAAATCAGTAGCAGTAATTTCTCTAGAAAAGACTAAGTATCAGAGTATGGTCGTATTATGGGTGTGAGCGGTCAAAGCTTAAAGATGACACAGGTTTTCAAACTCAAAGTTTGGTTTAATGTCAAAAGTAACAAATCATTAACAAAAGTTTCAACAAGTGGTAGGGCCCTTTGAGGTCAACATAACCTAACTTAAATGAAAATAATGTTGAACCAAACAGGAAATGAACTCAACCAACAGACCTGTTCAAATGACACATGAGGGAGACTTATATAATGGTGGACCAAACCAATAAATACACAAAGGGGTGGACAGCAATTAGAGCCAACTGGAATCCCTAAACAATTCCCAATTCCCCCCTTCTCAATCAAGTATGTTGGTATGGCCCTCTGCGTCACAGCTGACTCCACCCCCTGCCCCATATGTTGCCATTTCAGGAACTAAATAAAGAACAGAACATTAGTACAACAGTGCATATTGTCACCAAGCCATTTTCAAATACTGATTGTGTTTTATGCATTATAATATAATATAATCATTGCAAATGTCAATACTAGAGGTTAGAGTAGAATGCAAATGTGAGTGTGGGTTAGGAGTCTTATCTCACTGTGGGGTTGGGATCACAGCCCTCACAATGGGCACGTCACATGCAAAGCATGAAACGTGTGGCATCAACAGCCACGGCATGAAATGACATTTGGGGAGCCAGCGTGGTCATCTAAGGTCATCACTCCATCCATGCCATTAGAGGTTGTTACGTCTCGCTCCCCATCGACTCCACATCTCCATCATCTGTGCTGTGAGTGCTCTGTGCCCACAAGAGGATCCCAGAGCACAATTGCAGGATTGTGTGGGGAAGGTCATCTACGAATAGGGTGGAACTGGGGTTGGTGTCGGGTCGGCTTCTAGGGCCAAACTTCAGAATCTTGTGTTGAACTTGTTGTTCTGAAGTGTCCAGGAAAAACTGGCCTGAAGCCGGGAAGGCAGGACCAGCGACGGCGTCGGAGTGGTAAGTACCGGTACCGGTCGGTACTGCATGCAGGTATGGGCCCTGGCATCAGGTTCGGCGGCGACACCGGAGAATAGATCCTCGTCATCTGAGGCTTCGTAA
Source organism: Protomyctophum parallelum (assembly GCF_964188405.1). Classification (NCBI taxonomy): domain Eukaryota; kingdom Metazoa; phylum Chordata; class Actinopteri; order Myctophiformes; family Myctophidae; genus Protomyctophum; species Protomyctophum parallelum. The sequence goes on along the minus strand of NC_139702.1, from coordinate 49,458,064 downwards.
GGATAGTAGTACTGCTAGTACTGAGAATAGCTACAGTACAGAATGATTAAACAATTAACTTAATCTTCTTGGACATAGCAGTGTGCTGTGTTTACTGAAAACGATGCACTCCGCCATTTCTGAAACATTTAAATACCCCCAGTGATTGGCGTGGTAGGAGTGGTCAGCCATGGTTGAAGCCAAGGTAGGTGAGTGGTTGGACAGGGTAGAGATGTTAGTGGCCTCATTGGCCTGTGAGTTGTGTTTGGTTGTCTTCTGCATGGTCAAACCTCCCGAACCTCAGTTGTTCCAACTCCATATAAAAATCACACCCATGTGAAGTGAGCTGAGCTCTTATCAGCATACATCATCGTACATGATCTTCTCATTCCGGCTGGCCAAAACAATTTGCATCCTCACTTTTCCGTCCCTACTTGTCTGTCTTCACTTTTCTGCCCTGACCTTTTATCCTCAATACGTAATTGGCTCAGCCAATCAAATCATCGGTATGGGGTGCTCAACCAATCAAATCATCGCTATGGGGTACACACAAACGCGCAAAGCTGGGCATATTGTTTGCCAGCTGCAGCAAGCTCTCGTTTATGAACGGCTGTAATCAGTTTGTGTGCCTCTAGCCTCTGTCTCAGCTCATGGCTTCACGTTGCAGCGTTCAGTATGCAGCCACCTCGTACACGGTTAAACCATCAAAACATGAGGAAGCATGAGCTCAGTTCGGGGCTCTCCAGGTTGGCAGTGGGAGAGTAGCAGGTTCAGGTTCAGGTTCAGGTTTATTAGTCACATGCATATCCATACAAGTACAGACATACAATGAAATGCTTGTGCCAGGAGCACTCTTAGCCTTATTACACACAAAAACATCAATTCAACACAACAAGACAACAAATCACCCAAACAACCCCACAACAACAAAAAACCATACAGTGTAACAGTGTACAGTTTAAAACTGCGTACATGACTACCTACGTCTCGCTTTCATCTCATCGTTAAGCAACCTGATTGCTTGAGCATAAAAACTATTACTGAAACGGGTGGTGTGCGATGAGATGCTCTGGTAGCGTTTTTTGGATGGGAGGAGATAGAACAGGGAGTGGGCGGGATGACTGCTATCTTTTAAGATGTTTTCTGCCTTTTTCTTACAGCGTGTGGTATAGATTGAGTGTAGCTGTGGCAATTCAGTGCCAATAATTTTGGCAGCTCTCTTCACAATTCTCTGTAACTGTTTACTATCTTGAACAGTCATGTTACCAAACCACACTGTGATGCATCCTGTCAAAACACTCTCTATGGTACAGCGATAGAACACTCATGCAGGATTACAGTTTTTGGGTGCCAGGAAATTGGCACCGGGTGAAAAATGGGTTACACAATTGTGGGATATATACTAGAGGGGAGGTACGTACCTCGTTACTTACTTGATCAGCTGAGATGCGCCGCACCTGTGTTCACCTGCCAGCTGGAACAAACAGGATAAAGCAACCCTTCTGTCTCACTCTTGTCCAACACTTCGGGCGGCGAGGCAGCGCTCTTTACGGGCAGTAAGTCCAGCACCACTGTATTTCACATCACATTTTATGCGATAGCGGCGAAATAGATGAGATACTCGCATTGTTGTCCTCTGCTCCTCCCAGGCTTCCACAGGGCAAACATTAACAGGCCTGTTACCGTGTCACCTACAGTACCTACCGTGCACCTAAGCGGGGGGGGGAGAAATCCTATCTACTCATACTCACCTGTTGGAATCGCCCATAGCTTCACACCTACCGGAGTATCCGAGTAGAACTACTCATCTCATCTTTTGTTTATAGCTATATCTCGTGTTGTGTTTATAGCAGACTCCTCACTGAAATGTGCACTTGCAGTTTGGGCAACTCCAAAGCAAACTCCACCTGCCCCAACATTTTATTTACCTGCCATAGTGTCAACCCCTTTACCCCTGTGTGGGATCTGTGGTTAGACTCACATAGTGTCGACTTACCCCAGTGTCGGATCTGTGGTTAGACTGGCATATTCACCGATACCGATATGACCCGATATGACAAATAAGGGCCGATCCGAAACTTTTCCCGATACCGATACAGTATCGGGACATCTCTAAATTATATATATATGTATGTGAGTGAGTGACCAGGGCACTATATATACACACACACACACACACACACACACACACACACACACACACACATAAAAACATGCATGTCACAACAAACAATATTGAGGTCTCTGTTGAGCAGCAAATAATGGAAACTTTCTTGGAATGCACAACATGGGATCTGGAAAGGATTACACGCACATGAACACGCTACAGCATGGAGAATGGAGATGACAATGACAAGCATTAAATGGGTCGGTACTGATGGTTACAAAGGCTGTAGAAAAGGAGTCATATAGAGTCTGTCATTATGGTCTGTCATTGGGATGCTACTCTTTGTGGTTTGCACAGCTACAGTATTATTAGGAATGGAACAGGCTAGCGATGTCACAGACCACTGTTGGGTCACGCATGAATTACTAGAGTCATAATCAGAAACAGTATCATGCAGGACTCACACCCAGTATTGTATATACTGCAGTAGCACAACATCATTGACTTGGTGATTTGACAACCAAGTCCAATGACTCGATTAACAGTGATTAACATAACATGTTTTTTTACACTTTTTGTGCCGAACCAACGCAAGTTAAAATCTCATTCTCAATCTGTATCTCATACTGTAGAAGGAATATAGCCGGTCTACAAGCTTGATCTGACCCCCCCATGCCACTCACCCAGGCGGATGCGTGCATGCGACCTCGTCAGGCGTCTTACTGGTAATGATAATGACATGCCAAAAATACGGATGCCAATTGGGAAATGAGAGTGTACATAGTACTAATATAGTCAATTAAAAAAATATTATTCATAACCTTTTGTGTAGTTGTATATTGCAATAATTATGTGCGGTTGTCAAAATCAGCAGGATTTGTCTCATGGCGCTGTTTGGTAATGCACTGTTGTAGATGGTTATGTACAAACACAATTCTTCTTGGTGCCGCTTAACAACCAAACACCCAGAGCCATGTGGGAGGGCTGCCACCTTCTGCTTGCTTTAGGGAAGATCCTACACAGTAAAATACACTTTTGTTAAATGTGGTCACATCACACTGACTACAGACAATCATCCACATTTGTATTCAAGTCTTAAGAAGATTGACTGACATTCTTATCCAGAGTGAATTGATCGAGCAAGGTAGGGATTTCATACCAAATGTTCATAATTCTGCAAATTATAAAAAAGTGGACTCTTACATAGACTTATTGTTGTTAGTGTTACTTACACCCCATTCCCTGTAGATGCATGATGTGAATGGGTAGAAAGCCTGCCTGGGAAGTAGACTAGAAGGTTCCAGGTTTGATTCCCGACCTGGCAATGTGTTGAGGTGTACTGAGCAAGATTTACTTAACCCCTAACTATCCTCGCCCTCTCTGCATGCTCCTATGTGGTCAGCAATCAGCTGGGTGAAGCTAAAAACACAAATCTCCCTGTGGGAGAAATATCTCTTCACGTTCATGTGGACACACGTTTCTTGAGATGATTCAATCTGTACGGTTTAAACTTTAAAAGATATATTTCTTTAAACGTCTCTGTGTGGACGTGGCCTATAAGACCTTGCTATAGTATAAGATCTGAAATGACACAGATGCTTTCCCGGTGTTAATGGGTTAACTAGCGAGTTACAACTATACCTCAAAGCTAAGTAAGGCCTCTGCTACTTTGGCCACTCAGTTAAAAATTTCTTCAGACTTCAGCCACACAGGGACAGTCCTCATGCCACCCACACAGGGAGAGCCTGCATGCCACCCAGCTACTATAGATGACTGTGTAATGTTCTTACCAGGTGACCCCTTGCATGATGGACAGTGAGAGGTCATAGGTCATGTAGGCCGTGCACAGGGAGTTGCCAAGGTGTGAGGGGTTAATGGTCAGAGGTCAGGGCCTGAGGGTCACCAGACGGGACACCTGCAAGAAGGGAGCGTGTGTGTGTGCATGTGTGTGTGTGTGTGTGTGTGTGTGTGTGTGTGTGTGTGTGTGGGGGGGGCAGTATATGACATATTACAGAGGAACCAGTAAGGGGGGGGGGGGGACTGGGGGAAGTCTCACCCCATCTATCACTGTGTGGCTGGATCACCTGCCTGCCTGAATGTGTGTGCGTACGTACGTGTGCGTGTGTGTGTTGTGTGTGTGCGTGTGTGTGTGCATGCGTGTGTGTGTGTGTGTGTGTGTGTGGGGGGGGGGGGGGGTAACAACAGCCCCTTTACACCACTCACTCATTCTTTCCATTCTGTTTGTGGCTTTTACTCTACTTCCATGTGTGAGGAATGAGGATCTACGCATGCAGTAACATCCCTGAGCACAATGCATTAAAATAGAGCCATATATAGGGTACATTTTTTCACTCTGTATTTACAGCAGGATTGTACGTACTGTGTATATGATCTAAGCAGGCTCACATGTGTAGGGACTGCAGCTCAGTTTGCATGTACACACACACACACACACACACACACACACACACACACACACACACACACACACACACACACACACACACACACACACACACACACACACACACACACACACACACACACACACACACACACAGTATGCACACCTGCACAGAGGACAGACCTTTGGAATGTATCCTCAACACACAAGGGGGAGCCTCTGTCTCTCTTAAACCTGCCTCCTTACTAACTTCCATCATTCCATCTCCATTGCCTCCCTTCCTTTGCATAGTTTTCTTCTTCCCCATTCTCTCCCTTAATCCCCTTCTGTTTCCTTCCTTCCCTCCCTCCCTTCTGTTTCCTTCCTTCCCTCCCTCCCTTCTGTTTCCTTCCTTCCCTCCCTCCCTTCTGTTTCCTTCCTTCCCTCCCTCCCTTCTGTTTCCTTCCTTCCCTCCCTCCCTTCTGTTTCCTTCCTTCCCTCCCTCCCTTCTGTTTCCTTCCTTCCCTCCCTCCCTTCTGTTTCCTTCCTTCCCTCCCTCCATTCCTCCTTCCTTCCTTCCTTCCTTCCTTCCTTCCTTCCTTCCTTCCTTCCTTCTAGTTTATTTTGAACATCTTCACAGAACTGAATCAAGTACAACGTTTACATCAGCATTCAGCAAATAAAAATAAAAATAAAAATATATTATATATATATATGTTGTTTTATACACATACCTACGTACAGAAACACACACATACACACATACATATGTCTATGATAAACTGTATTTAGACACGGTAATACGCTTGAGCAATGTTTTGAATTGTGATATATTACTGCTGTGTTTGACATCCTCTGTCAAGCCATTCCAAATCTTCACCCCACAGGCAGAAGTTGGAAGTTGAAGTCCCATCTCAACTGGTAGCCCCCCTCCCTGTCCTTAAACTATTTCAGGATGTTTAAAGGAAGTCATTATTTTCTTACTTTATAAATAATAAGAGCCGTTTTAAATTCCACTAAATCAAAAAACTTCAATGTATGTGATCTTGAAAACAGTTCATTGGTGTGTTCATAAAAATCTACCTTGTGTACTATTCTAAGGTTGGAAGTTACTTTATACGTATTTCCACAGACCTCCACACAATAGGATAGATATGGTAATATTAGCATGTTTGATAGGTATTTTTCTTTTGTAGATCTGTTATTTTTGGTGGAGGAGATTGTCATGTGGCCTTTGACCTGGTATTCCATAGGTTTCGCTGAATTATGGATTATGAATTGCCCTGTGACTGACATTTGATGTCAGGCTGTCCCACTGACGTTAAAATAGTATGGTTCTGGCACCGTCGGAGACTAGATAGTAACACTTTTCCCCTAGCCAGCGTTGATAGATAAGAGTTGTTTTGTTTCCGTTTGCCATAACACCCAGCCTCTGTGTTTTTGCCCTTGAAGTTAGTATTCGCTCTAACAGACTGGTAAACTGCACTCAATGACGTGATGCCCTGTCCCCCGGTTCCACTAACTGATATTGCGTGTCCGGACTATCTCTGCCCCGTGAGATAGTTCCTGTATGCAATATTTGTGACGTCTTGCATTATCTGTCCATTTGTAAACAAATATGTTTTTGACCTTGTTGTTCAACACATTTTCCGGTGTATTGATTACGGTATGCTATATTAACCATGTTCAATTGAACATGGGCAGAGAGATCGATTCTCTCCCGGTACAATGGTGAATATATCTGATTGAACCTCCCTCTAAGTTCTGCTTGTGCACTGTTGTTCTTCCTTGTGTCTGTCAAATTCATTCTCAGGTATTTTGGTTAACTCTGTTATACTCTTCTGTAAAGTTACAAGCACTCTGCTTCTATTCTGGTAAAGAGTATTTATGGTACTTAGATTACTTTCTAAAGTATTTATACAGTTCCGGTATTCCGGAGCTCTCTCTAGCTTCTATCTCGCTAGCTATCGATCCTATTATATAGTTATTAATTAATACAGTCCTTTCATAGTTATTTAATAGTATACTAAAAGTATTTGTTGGATATAAATCCAACAATGTTGTATAATGTTATCAGTGACTTATAGTTTAATACATACCTAGTTTTGCATAGAACACCAACACTTCTAGCTATTTTGGTCCGGACATATTTAATATGGGGTTTCCAAATTAATTTGTGGTCAATTATTACTCCCAAAAAGGTATTCTCGTATACTCTTTCCAATTTTACGTTGTCTATCTTTAATTCCACAGATGTGTTTGAGTGTATTTTTTTTATTCCCAAAGATCATAAATTGATCTTTTTGTTTCTATCAAACCACAGTTTCAGTTTGCCCAATTCCGTAGAGACCTCCTCCAACAACTGCTGTAGGTCCTTTCCGGCACAACACAACATATTTCAAAGTGCTTGACCCATTCTGACCGGGCACCCATTTTGGTGTTGGCATCATGTTATGCTTTAGCTATTGAAAAATAGCAGATCTACAAGCTCATATCGCGCCACCGAGTGGCGCGATACGAGCTTGTAGGTCTGCTATTTTTGAATAATCGAAGAACGACTGACATTTTTAGAATCTGATCTCAGGTCAGAATGGGTTCATCAGACCAGTGTGTGTCCAGTGGAAACCTCATATGAATCTGATCTCAGGTCAGAATGGGTTGATACTTGCGGTATCCTACAACTGATGGGTGAGCTGCTTCACCCACTCACGGTACTCACCCATCTGAACATACTGTTGTCTGTTTGTGATAGATTTCCATTTTTTGTAATAATATTTCATGATTTATTGTATCAAAACTCAAAAGCCTTTTTTAAATCTATAAAAATGCCTAGTGCGTATTTATTATTGTCAATTGCAGATGCAGTCAATTCTTCGGTTAGCTCCATTAGCGCCATTGAGGTTGATTCTCCAGTTCTGAATCCATATTGGCTTACCATTAGTAAATTATGTTTTTCAATTAAACTGTCCAACCTTATATAGAAAATATTATTTCTAGGATTTTTGAAAACTGATAGGAGGGAGATACGCCTGTTGTGAAGAGATGTTTATCACGAGCTTTGTAAATTGGGATCACCTTAGCCGTTTTCATTTGACTGGGAAGGAGCCTGTTCTGAGTGATAAGTTACATGTAGGTTAAAGGGTCAACCACAGCACTAATGACCTTCTTTAGAACTACCATATCGATTTCCATCAGTAGAGGTTTTATTAAGTTTATGTACAATGTCAAGAAAAGAAAGATTGTGGCAGGATTCCTTTCTTCTGACAAATGAGCAACACCACCCCCTAGAGGTGGTGTTATTTCACCTGCCAGATTGTGTCCCACACTCACAAAGAATTTGTTAAACTCCTCATTCATATTGATTGTACTATCTTTTTAAATAAAATTATCTGTGTAGTTTGAGTTGGTTCTATTCCTAATTATTTAATATTTTCCATGTGCCCTTGATATTATTTTTGTTTTTGTCAAAGAATTTATTCTAATACTCATTCTTACCTTTCCTAATAATATCAATTAATTTATTTTTATTTATTTTGTTTCTTTATCTATGGTTCTATGTGTCACAGTGCAAAGGCAGGATCTTTAGGACCCAATAGCAGACAGATAGGCGCAGGCAGATGAGCTTCAAGCCTTCAATGCAAGGTTTTTATTCCAAAAATACATAAGAATTCAATGAACTTTAAGTACATACAGTACACTAGGAGTTAAATCATGGATACACGAGGAGAACACTACTGACATAAAGTGACGAACTAGCAAGGGAACTGAACAAACAGGGGAGTATAAATAGACACAGACTAACTAGGCACAGGTGAAACAAAACTCAAAATCAAGACAGGGATTGGCTGAGGGACTAAGAGGACACAGGTGGAAAACAAAGACTAATCACAATACAGGTTAGACAAGGCAGGTAGTCTCTATTTAGTTTATTATTTTTCTTACAGACCAATCCCTTAGTCATCCACAGCTTGTCGACAGTATTCAAGTTTTTTCTATATTCTAGTGTTGGACCGTTTCTATCATATAATAATAGGAATATTTCTAGCCTAGGAAATTATCATATGCAGAATCAACATCATCAGCTTCATACACTTTTTCCCAGTCATTTTCCTTCCTTCCTTCCTTCCTTCCTTCCTCCCTCCCTCCTTTCCTTTCCTTTCCTTTCCTTTCCTTTCCTTTCCTTTCCTTTCCTTTCCTTTCCTTTCCTTTCCTTTCCTTGGCTGACTCCTCTCTTCCTACCATGGTACTGTGTGTATTACGTAAGCATCTTTTGTCCTGGTCCTTTCTGTTGGTGGAAGCACAGTATGTACAGAGAGACAGCAGGGTAAACACACTACATTAGACATTAGACACACAGCTTTGGAGAGATTAGAACACACGCACGCATAACACACGCACGCACGCGCACAATCACGCACATGGCCACATGCACACATACACAGTATAAAATCACCACTACAGGCACACTCTGTACCAAACGGCATTGCCATAGAAAATCTGTTTAAGCATGCAGGCAACAGTAGTGCGGAGGAGAAGATATGTTTACCAATTTTGTCCTTGTGTGACACCAATAATTTGGAATGACTAGTTCAGCAATAGTTCAGTTGACTATTAAACTGTGTGTGTGTGTGTGTGTGTGTGTGTGTGTGTGTGTGTGTGTGACTGTGTGTGTGTGTGTGTGTTTCCTTGTGTGTGTGTGTGTGTGTGTGTGCGTGTGCGTGTGTGCGTGTGTGTGTGTGTGCGTGTGTGCGTGCGTGCGTGCGTGCGTGCGTGCGTGCGTGCGTGCGTGCATGCGTTCATCCTGCACACTACTGCAGACGGATAGATATTATTAACGTTACATAGTTGATCTTTAATGTGTATCTGCTCATGTGAGGCATTACGGTATCAAGGAACGTCATGCACGGTTTTACATGCAGGCCAACTGTCGGAGAGATTTGATGTCAAGACCGGTGTCAGCATCGGCATCCTTAGCCCCTCCTATAGGACATGTACACAGGTTTAATGTTTGTTTTTAGTTCAATGTTTGTTTTGTAAACGCATTGACAATGAAGGGAAATTTTACGTCATAATGTGTCATTTACATCATATTGTCTCTTTATTGTTAATGGCGTTTAATGTTTGTGTTTGCACCGTTTGTTGACTTCACACGGTTGTGATTTTTGTTCCTCATGGCCATAGACTGAATTATGAAGACCACCACAAAGAACGAAGAATGGCATACAGTGGACCCTATACAGTATGGACACAACTAGATGACCTCAACTTTGCGGACAACCTAGCTCTCCTGTGACACAACCACAACCAAATGCAGGACAAGACAACCAAGCTGGCAACTACATCCCTGGGGACCGGGTTGAGAATAAACAGGAAGAGGACCAGCCTAATGACGATCAACACCTCTACTATGGAGTTACATTTGTCTCTTTATTAACCAAACAAAATAAAAATTAACCAAACAAAAGAAAAACATTTGAGAGAGAAAAAATCTAAACAGAACAAAAAACTATTTTTAATTCAAACAAATTAAAAACGCAATCAAAAAATATATTTGCAAGCAAAAAAAAATAAGATTTGAAAGAAAAGAAAAAATAATTGAGAACAAAACTTTTTTTTTTTTTTTTTTTTTTTTTTTTTTTATAAAATAAAAAATTAAAATTAAACTACATAAAACAAAATACTTACTAAATGTTTGGGTAATAATAATATGTGTTGTGCTAAATAAAATGTTTTTAATGTTTTTTTTCCTTCGTTTGCGAATGAAAGTTTTTTTTTTCTCATTGCAAAATGCCTTCTCTCTCAAAACCTATGTCTTTGGTCTCGATTTTTTTTTTCTCTCTCAAAACCTATGTCTTTGGTCTCGATTTTTTTTTTCTCTCTCTTGGATTATTTGTGTGAGGGGTGAAAGTTCAGAAGGCGGGTCCTACGCTGAAAAGATGTAAGACACCTCTCCATTGGCCACTGTCTTAAACCCTTGCTTAGGGTGCAAATCTCAACTGTTTTGGACGGGGGTCGGCTCGTTGGAATCGTGTCGCCCCCCTGGGGGCGTCTTTGGGGGGCTCAAGGTTCAGGGACCCCCAGGGACCCCCTGGGACCCCCCAGGGACCCCCAAATGGTAACTCTGTCATTTCTCAACCGTTTTTGACGGGGGTGGGCTTGTTGTGATTGTGTCGCCCCCCTGGGGGCGTCTTTAGGGGGCTCAAGGTTCAGGGACCCCGAGGGACCCCCCGGGACCCCCCAGGGACCCCCAAATGGTAACTCTGTCATTTCTCAACTGTTTTGGACGGGGGTGGGCTCGTTGGAATCGTGTCGCCCCCCTGGGGGCGTCTTTGGGGGCTCAAGGTTCAGGGACCCCCAGGGACCCCCTGGGACCCCCCAGGGACCCCCAAATGGTAACTCTGTCATTTCTCAACCGTTTTTGACGGGGGGTGGGCTTGTTGTGATTGTGTCGCCCCCCTGGGGGCGTCTTTGTGGGTCTCAAGGTTCAGGGACCCCGAGGGACCCCCCAGGGACCCCCAAATGGTAACTCTGTCATTTCTCAACTGCTTTGGACGGGGGTGGGCTCGTTGGAATCGTGTCGCCCCCCTGGGGGCGTCTTTGGGGGGCTCAAGGTTCAGGGACCCCCAGGGACCCCCTGGGACCCCCCAGGGACCCCCAAATGGTAACTCTGTCATTTCTCAACCGTTTTTGACGGGGGTGGGCTTGTTGTGATTGTGTCGCCCCCCTGGGGGCGTCTTTGTGGGTCTCAAGGTTCAGGGACCCCCAGGGACCCCCCAGGGACCCCCAAATGGTAACTGTCATTTCTCAACTGTTTTGGACGGGGGTGGGCTCGTTGGAATCGTGTCGCCCCCCTGGGGGCGTCTTTAGGGGGCTCAAGGTTCAGGGACCCCGAGGGACCCCCCGGGACCCCCCCAGGGACCCCCAAATGGTAACTCTGTCATTTCTCAACTGTTTTGGACGGCGGTGGGCTCGTTGGAATCGTGTCGCCCCCCTGGGGGCGTCTTTGTGGGTCTCAAGGTTCAGGGACCCCGAGGGACCCCCCGGGACCCCCCAGGGACCCCCAAATGGTAACTCTGTCATTTCTCAACCGTTTTGGACGGCGGTGGGCTCGTTGTGATTGTGTCGCCCCCCTGGGGGCGTTTTTAGGGGGCTCAAGGTTCAGGGACCCCGAGGGACCCCCCGGGACCCCCCAGGGACCCCCAAATGGTAACTGTCATTTCTCAACTGTTTTGGACGGCGGTGGGCTCTTTGGAATCGTGTCGCCCCCCCCCTGGTGGCGTTCTCAAGGTTTTGGAGGTTCGGGGACCCCCCGGGACCAGGGACCCCCAAATGGTAACTGTCATTTCTCAACCGTTTTGGACGGCTCGTTGTTATTGTGTCGCCCCCCTGGGGGCATCTTTGGGGGTCTCAAGGTTCAGGGACCCCCAGGGACCCCCCAGGGACCCCCAAATGGTAACTCTGTAATTTCTCAAAGTGTGTGAGAGAGAGCTATAGTAAGAAGAATATGCAGATGAATATAAATGGTTCTCTCTGTCTCTCCCTCCCATCAATAAAGATCTATCATAAAAATGTCAAGAGTTACCATGTGGAAGTCCCCAGGGGTCCACGAACCTCCAAAACCCTGATAATGCGCCCAGAGAGGCAACACGATTCCAACGAGCCCACCCCCGTCCAAAACGGTTGAGAAATGACAGAATTACCATTTGGGGGTCCCGGGGGGTCCCCGAACCTACAAAACCCTGAGAACGCCCCCAGGGGGGCAACACGATTCCAACAAGCCCACCCCTGTCCAAAATGGTTGAGAAATGACAGAGTTACCATTTGGGGGTCCCTGGGGGGTCCCCGAACCTCCAAAACCCTGAGAACGCCCCCAGGGGGGCGACACGATTCCAACGAGCCCACCGCCGTCCAAAACGGTTGAGAAATGACAGAGTTACCATTTGGGGGTCCCTGGGTGGTCCCGGGGGGGTCCCTGAACCTTGAGACCCCCAAAGACGCCCCCAGGGGGGCGACACAATCACAACGAGCCCACCCCCGTCAAAAACGGTTGAGAAATGACAGAGTTACCATTTGGGGGTCCCTGGGGGGTCCCGGGGGTCCCTCGGGGTCCCTGAACCTTGAGCCCCCTAAAGACGCCCCCAGGGGGGCGACACGATTCCAACGAGCCCACCCCCGTCAAAAACGGTTGAGAAATGACAGAGTTACCATTTGGGGGTCCCTGGGGGGTCCCTGAACCTTGAGCCCCCTAAAGACGCCCCCAGGGGGGCGACACGATTCCAACGAGCCCACCCCCGTCCAAAACAGTTGAGAAATGACAGAGTTACCATTTGGGGGTCCCTGGGTGGTCCCGGGGGGTCCCTGGGGGTCCCTGAACCTTGAGACCCACAAAGACGCCCCCAGGGGGGCGACACGATTCCAACGAGCCCACCCCCGTCCAAAACAGTTGAGAAATGACAGAGTTACCATTTGGGGGTCCCTGGGGGGTCCCTCGGGGTCCCTGAACCTTGAGACCCACAAAGACGCCCCCAGGGGGGCGACACAATCACAACAAGCCCACCCCCCGTCAAAAACGGTTGAGAAATGACAGAGTTACCATTTGGGGGTCCCTGGGGGGTCCCAGGGGGTCCCTGGGGGTCCCTGAACCTTGAGCCCCCAAAGACGCCCCCAGGGGGGCGACACGATTCCAACGAGCCCACCCCCGTCCAAAACAGTTGAGAAATGACAGAGTTACCATTTGGGGGTCCCTGGGGGGTCCCGGGGGGTCCCTCGGGGTCCCTGAACCTTGAGCCCCCTAAAGACGCCCCCAGGGGGGCGACACAATCACAACAAGCCCACCCCCGTCAAAAACGGTTGAGAAATGACAGAGTTACCATTTGGGGGTCCCTGGGGGGTCCCAGGGGGTCCCTGGGGGTCCCTGAACCTTGAGCCCCCCAAAGACGCCCCCAGGGGGGCGACACGATTCCAACGAGCCGACCCCCGTCCAAAACAGTTGAGATTTGCACCCTAAGCAAGGGTTTAAGACAGTGGCCAATGGAGAGGTGTCTTACATCTTTTCAGCGTAGGACCCGCCTTCTGAACTTTCACCCCTCACACAAATAATCCAAGAGAGAGAAAAAAAAAATCGAGACCAAAGACATAGGTTTTGAGAGAGAAAAAAAAAATCGAGACCAAAGACATAGGTTTTGAGAGAGAAGGCATTTTGCAATGAGAAAAAAAAAACTTTCATTCGCAAACGAAGGAAAAAAAACATTAAAAACATTTTATTTAGCACAACACATATTATTATTACCCAAACATTTAGTAAGTATTTTGTTTTATGTAGTTTAATTTTAATTTTTTATTTTATATAAAAAAAAAAAAAAAAAAAAAAAAAAAGTTTTGTTCTCAATTATTTTTTATTTTCTTTCAAATCTTATTTTTTTTTGCTTGCAAATATATTTTTTGATTGCGTTTTTAATTTGTTTGAATTAAAAATAGTTTTTTGTTCTGTTTAGATTTTTTCTCTCTCAAATGTTTTTCTTTTGTTTGGTTAATTTTTATTTTGTTTGGTTAATAAAGAGACAAATGTAACTCCATACTCTACCAACAACACAGTAGGAGGGGAACCCATTCAGGAAGTCAACTCCTTCACTTACTTAGGCAGCATCATAGACAAGCAGGGTGGAACCATAGAGTATTAAAAGGATAGAGAATAAACTGACGCGAAGCTCCGCCCCCTCCGCTATTCATGTCAGTGGAAGTTGCTCAGTGGCGTTTTGAAGCACCCGGAAGGCTGCCGGAAGTACCGTCTATTTCCGCATTTTTTCGCTGATTCAGCATTTGGACACCAAATTTTGGTGTCCAAATGCAGAAGTGCAGCTGGGCTTTAACATTGAGCGCTCGATTGCACGGGGTTTCCTCGTCAAGAATCCACGGGTCCGCCTGCAGTCCTTCCTCTTACCACTAGGGCCCAGCGCTTCAACATTGGAGTGCATAGCTGGCCCCTTGGGTGGAACAGACAGTAACGTCATAGCCAGAGTAAAGCCATCAGGGCAGCCTTCATCATACTGAAAAACATCTGGTCCTCCATGGACAAAGCCACATCAACTAAAGTGCGTCTCTTCAACTCAAATGTAAAATATCTACGGTTCAGAGACTTGGAGACAGACAAAAAGAACATTACAGAAGATACAGACCTTTATAAACAGCTGTCTGAAACGCATATTTAGGATCTGGTGGCTGAACAAAATCAAGAATGAGGAACTGTTGCAGAGAGGAAGACAAGAACCAGTAGAGAAGCAGATCCTCAGACACTCTGAGAAACCGGGTAACCAGCACCACTCGCCAGGCCCTGACTTGGAATCCCCAGGGGAACCTAAAAACACCTGGAGGCGGGACACTGAGGCTGAGCTGAAGAGACAGGGAATCAGGGGAGAGGCAGAAAAGGACAGGAGAAGAGTCATAGATGGCCCATGCTACACTGGGAGTGATGGGCCTAAGAAGAAGAAGAGCTTATGGGGTGCAGTGTGGGCCATGCATCTATCACTCATTAAGGACCCCTCCAAAACTTTCACTTGCAACATGTGATAAGGTGTTTGGCACACACACACATGCCCACAGAGAGAGAGAGAGAGAGAGAGAGAGAGAGAGAGAATGTAAGAGAGGGAAAGAGCCTTGCCAGATAACAGAGTGGCAGCTAGGCATCTGTGGAAGGAAGAGACAGAGACACATGAGGAAGTTTGCTCAACGATCGAGTACAGCAGCGAACACCTTTTCAACTCACTGAACTTGACCTTTTATGCTTTTAGTTGGTCTTGTTCAATTTAGGCATTTAGCGGATGCTCTTAATCCAGAGTGATTTACAGTATGCAAGAACAACACATGGTAATACAGTACATCAAGTATATAGTCATCAAGGATCATACAGGTAAGTAAGCTGCAGTAAGAACCTAACAACCTGTTTTACACACCTCCGCCTCCTCAGAAAGAACAATCTACCCTGGCCTTGCATAGAGGCCATCAGAGTTGTCAGTACAGTCCAGTTGTTCTAGACTGGACTGTTCAGGTGTACTCCCAGTAACTATCCACGATTTACCACCTCCCCACGAATTATACTATGGGACAGCTGGAACCCTCTTGCTCGTGTGATAATCCACAACCGTCTCCTTGGTCTTGCCGGTGTTGAGCCGGAGGCAGTTCACCTCGATCCACCCCTAACTATGTTGTCGTGCCACCTCGTGTTACCACCTACGATGCCGCTGGTGACGGCAGTGTCATCAGAGAACTTGGAGGAGACAGGTCTTGGAGTTGAAGCAGAAGTCATGGTGTAGACAGTGAACAGGAAGTACACCTGTGTTGCTCACTAACACAGACCAACATCCCGCAGTCTCATGCGGTCTACCTGTAAAAGATAGATGGTGCTGAAGGCACTGGAGGAGTCAAAAAACATGACTCCCATCATGTTGTTGTCCTTGGCATCGATATGAGTGTCGGCCCTGTTTAGCCCTACAGTAACTACAAACTGAATATTTTCCTAAGTGTAAGCAATCTTGTGAGAACCACAGAAGATGTACTCAATGTCTATGTCTCACAATCTATAATTGTGGGAACATTTGGCCCTCACAATGTATAGTAACACTAGTAGGCCTACACGCACACACACACGCACGCACGCACGCACGCACGCACGCACGCACGCAGTGGTTGACCCTGCAGGCTCCAGTGTTAGCACTGAATCCAGGGTGGATGCTGCTCTGTTGACTCTGGGCTGATGTAAGCTGTGATGAGCCCTGCAGATTAAGAGTGAAGGCAAACAAAGGGCCACAGTGTGTATACAGATTAATATAACAATACAGCCACACGAGCGCTGCCGTAAACCATTTGCATAACTCTTTTTAATGTGTTTTGGAAACTTTCCCCCGCGCCTTTTGCTTGGAGGAGATACCCCTGCCTGGAAACTTATACCTAGGTGGTCCATTCCTGCCCACGCTGGTTGTTTAACTAGGATCAGAGAGAAGGGAGGCAGGCAGGCAGGCAGGCAGGCAGGCAGGCAGGCAGGCAGGCAGGCAGGCAGGCAGGCAGGCAGGCAGGCAGGCAGGCAGGCAGGCAGGCAGGCAGGCAGACAGACAGACAGACAGACAGACAGACAGACAGACAGACAGACAGACAGACAGACAGACAGACAGACAGACAGACAGACAGACAGACAGACAGACAGACAGACAGACAGACAGACAGACAGACAGACAGACAGACAGACAGACAGACAGACAGACAGAGTGCCAGAGAGACAGAGAGAAATGTCGCCTTTTGAAGGCCACACACAGAGAGACCCCCCGCCCCCCCAAACACACGCACGCACGCATGCACGCACAAACACACACGCACAAACACACACACACACACACACACACACGCACATTTGCCAGCAGCCTGTGCGGTGTGTTCCGTTCATCTCTACATGGACAGGTTTTCGTAAAGCTGACAGGGGACACACTCGAGATGAGGCACTTTCATCCCAGACGAGCTATAATGTGGCTCCAGAGGCTTAGAGAGCTTAACCACCAGACCATCAATGGACACGGTCATACCTGTCCATCCAGACCATCAATGGACACGGTCATACCTGTCCATCCAGACCATCAATGGACACGGTCATACCTGTCCATCCAGACCATCAATGGACACGGTCATACCTGTCCATCCAGAAGCCAGTCCTCCGCTCCCCTGTCCTCTCTTTTATACCTTCCTTTCGCGTCCCTCCTCCTCCTCCCTTCCTCCTCTCTGCCCTCAGCCCTCTGTGGGGTTTTGCGTGTGTTTACATGACAGATTGAGCCCCAGTGGGAACCGTAATTGCATCATTTCATGGATGCGAGTCAGTTTGCTGTGGCCTGGACACCGTAAACAAGCTCCCAATCCAGGACAACATGAGATGGAGAGAGGAGAGGAGAGATTAGTAGAAAATGTGCGATGAAAGAGAGGAGATAGGGGAAAGGAGAGTGGGAGAGGAGGAGAAAATCAAAATAGGTGTGTGCGGTATGTGTTTGGTATCGGTTGACGCTGTTCTTCATCATACAACACAAACACATCATTTGACGAATGTGAGAATGAAAGAACAGCTTGTGGTCTGAAACTGAAAACATTCAAATTCGTTCAAAAGGGTCAGAACAATGAGAGACGTGGGGGTGGAGAGAATAATGGAAAGAACGCTACGGGGGAGAGACATACACCAAAAGGCAGATTAAGAATGAACGTGATAGCAACGGAAGAGGATGAAACATAGAGAGGCAGTGAGGGATGGTAAAATACACTGAGGCAGATGGACGAAAATGGGGGGGGGGGGGGGGGGAGAGAGAGAGAGAGAGAGAGAGAGAGAGAGAGAGAGAGAGAGAGAGAGAGAGAGAGAGAGAGAGAGAGAGAGACAGATACAGAGACAGAGACAGAGACAGACAGACAGACAGACAGACAGACAGACAGACAGACAGACAGACAGACAGACAGACAGACATGGGGGCATGAACATACACTGGCTGTGTTACAATGATAAAAAGAACTGAAGGAAATACAAGAAGAGAAATTAGTTTATTGTGGGGCAGTGATAGGAATCGACAGCAAGGCAATAGCCTTGCATGAATCCAGTCCCCTCCTCTCTTCCAAGGTGGTCGCTTGCAGTGAGTGTGGTTTGTTTTGATATGTGATAAGCTTTGGGTTTGAGAGCAAGAGAGAGGGTGTGTGTGTGTGTGTGTGTGTGTGTGTTGGGGTGTGTGTGTGTGTGTGTGTGTGTGTGTGTGTGTGTGTGTGTGTGTGTATGGGGGGGGGGGGGGGGGCAGCAGCAGGAGCGGCAACAGCAGCAGCCGGCCCGGCTGGAAAGCATGTCTTCATTAGTCAGTGGTCAGGGACAGGACAGGGAATATGAGAGTTCAGCTGCCTCGCTCGCGCATTACCACAGTAGTGCTGGGTGAGTCAGCCCAGGGTAAACATATGAGATCATAGAATACACTACGCAATTAGGGGTGTGACAAAACCAGATATACAACCGAGGGAGTGACACGAACACACGTGTGTGTGCGCGCACACCCACACACACGCACACACGATCACTCACACACATACATTAACACATGCTGCCATACACTCATTGCGCGCACACACACACACACACGCACACAGCACACTGAGAAAACCACCATGAATGTTTACACAGGCCAAATCCAGCATTCTCACATAAATCAGCACGGTGGAAACTGGCTGGAGCTGCATTTTTGTCAATGTCACCGGGGACCTGCGCAGATCAATGGCGATGCACGCGGATGTAAAGAAAGTCAACAGATTAATCACCTCAGCGCTAGACATCATGACTTCATAACTTAACACATGGTATAATATGGGCCCGGCCCAGTACGTACTGTATACGGCATTAAGACCAGTTACAGTGATATTTTAGAAGTGTTATAGGCTATACTGTAGTGGCTTGTTTGTAAAACGGTACCATACAATTTAGATCACGACGGAAACAATGATTCACCGTGCAGCAGCTGCCAAGTGTTGCTCAGAGATGTCAAGCGATGGCTCGGAGCTGGAAGTCAGAAATGAGTGGATGTGGGCAGACATTCCACAGAAGTGTTGTGTTGTTGTGTTGTGGGCGGGTCACATTGACACTTGGAAATAATGCTCTCCCACTTTGATGCTACCACAAAAGGATTATGGGATTGCTGAAGAACACATTTACATTTATCCATTCATTATTTCCTTCCTTCCCTCCTTCTGTTCTTGCTTGACTCCTACCATCCTTCCTTTCCCGTTTGAAGTTTGCTCAAAGCATGTAACCGCTGCATATGAACGACATGCCAAACCCGGCCGGAATACAAATGAGCAAAGGGTTATATGGGATTGATCAAGCTCGTTAGCCAGTAGAACAGTTTTTGGGAACAAATTCACATGACACAAATTGTAAAAAAGAAAAAAAAAAGAAAGAAAAGAAAATACATTTGAAATGTATACCGGTAACTAGAAACATGAGGACATGCTGTATGTTTCTGTATTGATTGCAGGCAGCTAGGGGTCATCGCCATCACGGCATGCTAGCTTGTGCTGGACATTTGTCAAAATTCTATTTTTACCAGACTTACAAAATGAGTGGACAATTAAACATAAAGATGACCAATTCAGGTCTGTAACTCGATTGGAACAGCAGGGTCCATTTGGTTCCATTTGTACACTCTCAGAGTTAAGGGGGTCCTTGCAAAAGAACATTTTGAGAACCACTAATAGGCCTACTATAGTGTCGTAGTTAATGTGTCATACATATTCTGAAGTAAATAGGAGACTTGACACTCAGTAATTGCATCCTATGATTATAATGGTGTGTAAAAAAGAAAATCTAAAATTTGCCACAGACGTGTACGGACATATTATTGACGATCCCTGCTTGTAGGGCTTCATCTGGGCCCAGATTGGACCACACCTGAATATCAATGGGGAAACAGGAGGATGGTCACCATGCTTCCCTTGCATCTATTTTAGCATTGAATATTTGTTTTGTCAGAAACTTGACTGTCTCTGTGTCTTTGTGCCTTGTATCCATTTATATATATATATATATATATATATATATATAGACAAAGACTGACACAGGTGAACTGAAACAGACAATCAACACTGGGATAGGTTAACAGGCAAACAGAACACATATAGGGTTACAATAATACAGGGAACTTGGGAAGTGAGACGGTGCACCCAGCAGGTAAGGCAGACAGGAAAGCACTGAACATTACCACAAAATGTTGTTGATGTACTGGGAAAACAATAAAACAGAATACAACACTGAAACAGAACAAGAATACTTAAGTAAAAGTCCAAAAATAAATTAACACGTACAAAGTCCCAAGAGCAGAGTAGCGGACGATGACAAATGGAAGCAAGAGCATTCGCTCTAATGACTCCATCAGTTTAGTGGCGTCTGTGGAAAATAAAAGAACGCAGTGCATCTTTTTAATCTCCAAGACTATTGTTTTGTTATTTGCTCTCTGTGTCTCCCCCTGTCACCCCATCAGCAGGGGCCGTGCCGACTCTCTGGCTCGTGTATACAACATTATAG
Source organism: Protomyctophum parallelum (assembly GCF_964188405.1). Taxonomy (NCBI): domain Eukaryota; kingdom Metazoa; phylum Chordata; class Actinopteri; order Myctophiformes; family Myctophidae; genus Protomyctophum; species Protomyctophum parallelum. The sequence continues at coordinate 49,437,520 of NC_139702.1, read as the reverse complement.
TATGCACTTCCAGCCATCTCGCTCCTACAAATATTTGGTATACAGGCTCCTCATGTTTATTCAAAGTACTGGGTTACACTGTTTGGGAAAGATAGCCAGACGAGGGTCCTTGGGGAAGGAAAAAGAAAACTATTCCAAATGAAAAGTAATGATTCATGCCATAGATAGTATATAAACTCAAATATACGCCGGACCTCTCTCCGCCATTGGCCAGTTCCACTTTATGCAATTTTGATTGGCTCTAAACAGTGCACAGACAACTTAGTATTGCATTACTCTAAATACAGCAGTCTCTCTCTCTCTGTGTGCGTGCGTGTGTGTGTGTGTGTGTGTGTGTGTGTGTGTGTGTGTGTGTGTGTGTGTGTGCGTGCATGCGTAAGTGCGTGTGAGACTGTTACTCGAGTGAGGTGGGTGGTCTCCTTTCACGATCGTTAAACAGCACAAAACCTGATTGATATTTTAAGAAGGAAATTAATAACGCCATCAGCCATACGCAGCTCGTGTGCCTGAGGGCGTTATGTGCACAAACGTGTGTGTACACTTCTGTGGATGAATTCCAACATTCCATTTTAAACAAAGAATTCATGCCTAAATTTAGGAATGAAGTGTATATAGCCTACTCTCTGAACTTTGTGTGGTGTCCTCCTATATATATATCACAATGAAAAACTTCCTGTCAGCACATACCAGTAGCAAAAATCACAAATTTAACTGAATTATTGTTGCCTTGTCCCAGCTGACAATGTATGGAGCTTCTAAGCTCCATAATCTTTAATATTGTCTTCCAATACAATATTGTTAACATTGTTTCATTGCTGTCTTTGGTCTCCATTTTTGTGGATTCTCTTGTATAAATGGTTCTGTACAAGTAAAGTTTATTATTATTACTGTTTTACACTGTGTGTGTGTGTAGATGGAGCTGCACCAGAACACTGCCCATCCTCCTCCTTCCACTTTCAGCCATAAACTGTGTGTTTTCCATTCGGGCAAACGGCGAAGGTTAAGGGGAAAACCATTGGGCTCATAGCCACCATTGGCCCTGATTTAGCCTAAACATTTTCTCAACATCCCTCCCTGTACTGCACTCTTTACCTGGGCGGAGGAAAAACCATTAGTGGAAACATCTTTGAAATGTGACTTACCAGAAATGAGCCCAGAGAGTTCCCAGCGTGGCATCATGACTGACAGGCGGATAGGGTTAGATGGGAAGTGGGTAATGTTGTGACTTCACATCACGTTACTGTGGTTAAGACCAACTAGTTACCAAACCATTCCTTTCTACTTCTATTCTGGTGGCTGAAAGAGGAGTAACCCTTGCTTTTAATAGTTCTTACAGTATATGCAGAAAAGGTTCACACAGGATGCTTAGTTGCAGTACCAACAAACTAAGTGGATAACAAAAATATTGATGTTAAACCTGGTAGAGTAATGTTAATACAATATAACCATATCTGCCCTGTTTACTCATTTTTTGTTTTTTACAAAATAGAAGTAAATTGAGAAATAAAAACAGAGTGACAAATACAAAAAAAACTAAAACACACACAACAAAACACAAACTCCAAATCAAGACAACCAAACAACATTCAAAACACAACAAAACAATAAAAACAATATATAAAAATAAAAATAAACTCTAATATAGTCAATATACATAGCAGATCATGGTCACAAACATCATCCAGACAAGACAGGTTGGCCTATACTTAACCCCCCGTAGATTGTGTGCTATGCGGATTTTAAATAATCACAACTGCACTTTCTGCACGTCAAACGCCATAGGTACATTCTTTCATATGGTGTGGGAGTGTCCGAGTGTCCTCACATTTTGGAATTTGGTTGCTACTAACCTTTCGACTATTCTACAAGTTAACATCACACCCTCCCCATTCTTATGAAATGATGTATCCCAGTTGCCATTAAATAACACCCGTATTCGTGTCTTCTTTGCTGGCGTAACGGCCGCAAAGAAGATGGTTGCTTCGCACTGGAAACCGCCTCATACATTGTCATTTCGCCAATGGGCTTTGACCTTTCTAGACATCATTTATCTAGAAATGTCTACAGCAAGATTGCATGGTGCAAAAGAGGAAAACATTGAGATTTGGTCTGGTATTGCAGATTTGGTTAAGGGCATGGTTTAATCATTATTATTATTATTATTATCATTATTTATTTATTTTTTGTTTCCATTGCACAGTAGTAGGAGTAATGACATTTTGTGGCATCTTTGGTCTCGGGGGGGAGGGGTGGGTGGGATTGTTTGTTTTTGTGTTCCTTGCTTTTGCTGTTATGTGTTGTTTTTTTGTTTTCTTTAAGTCATTCATGTTGTTAACGTGTATTATTGTGATTTTTGTCTTAAAATAAAAAACATTTGATAAAAAAAAAAAAAAAGACAGGTTGGCCAGTCAGGCGACAGTTATTCAGCTTCAATCGGGGGCACAAGTGTAAGGCGGTCAACATGAGATAGAAAAGGCACAATTTAGTCAATATACAAAGCAGATCTCGGTCACAAACATCATCCAGACAAGACAGGTTGGCCAGTCAGGCGACAGTCAATCAGGTTCAATCAGGTTCAATCGGGGGCACAAGTGTAAGGCGGTCAACATGAGACAGAAAAGGCTACCATGCTTTACTGAATTTGGAGATTGAGCCACGCAATGTATATTTAATTTTTTCCAATTTTAAAAAATACAGTATGTCAGATATCCAACTGGGATTGTGAAGGGGGGTATGTTTTTTTCCAATGCATGAGAATAAGACGTCTTGCCAGAAGCGTCACAAAAGCGACAAGGTCAGATTGATATTTAGGCAGGGGGATAGTATATATCTGCCGTGGTTAACTTGGAGGCTGCCGCACTAGCTTCTATTGAGAAATGTACATCCTGCTGGTGTTGGGTAGTACACCTGCTGAAGTAGTTCTGCCTGAAGCTCATGCAATATTTCCCCAGGAAGAAATTTGGTCTCTCATGTGGGACATCAAGGTTTGTATCCTGGGCAGGACTTGAAAGTTACACATTGCAGCTTTAATTTAACTTTGAAAGTATACTCTCAGATGAATGACCAATTTAGACCAGTTTATATACTAGAGCGGTGCAGTGGGTCCTCTACACTACAGCAGTGCCCGTGGCCTACTTGGAACGATGCAAGTTGGAAATGCATGCCCCACCCAGTCAGTGTCCCTTTTCTGCCCATACATGAGTTATTTGTCAGGCATGCCCAAAGATGTCAGAAAATAGGCCAGCTCCATATATGGACCCAGGGCAGGGGCCCTCTCAGAGCCGGGCAGAGGCCTTTTTGAGGCGGTTCTGGACAATAGTTGGTCCGACCGACTCGACACCGGCCACTGCCCCCCCTGCGGTTTTGTGGAACGCGTGTCGAATTTGAAGTCTGTGGGGTAAACGGTTCTCGAGTTACGTGGATTACCCACACAGACAGACAGACGTACAGAGACTTGGTGCATTTATAGATAGATAAATATAATATAATATTATATATGCCAGAACAGGTCAGCTCCATACAGTATGGAGATCTAAGGGTGGTAGCGGGGACATTCTCTTGAGTGTATAGGGTTTGATGAGGTAGCCTGACTAATAAGCCAGACCGAATCAGCCGTTGGCAAAAGATTAAAGCCTGCCGGGACAGTGTGATTTGAGTCTGCTTTATTAGCCAGGCTATTGATATATGGAATGTCAGAACAGGTTCTGACATATATCCATATATGGAGATCTAAGGGTTTGAGGTCAGATGTAGAGTTGCTGGCCAATATTGATGACATCAGGGATCTCCATATATGGGCTAAAAGGGGAATTCCACTCATTTTCAACATTTTACTGTCATTAATATACCTAGAAGTCCCCCCATTCTGTGTTGCCTAGAACTGGAGGTCTGAAAGAAATCATTAACAGAGCACAACATCTCTAAGGTATATTAATGACATAGTAGAATATTGTAAATGAGTGGTATTCCCCTTTAACTGCGACAGCAGGTCAGATTTACTATGACATACCCGGGCATAATATTTGGTGCCCGGCCAACACACTGATGGTGCCGACACACTGACGGGAAATGCACAATTCCATAGTTAACTGCAACCTTTGGTCGCAAAAAACAGAGACATGCAAGTAATGTAGACATGCTATAAACTTTAATAGACATATTGATATTTCTGAAAAGAAAATGGTAGCCCTAGTTTTTATTTACAATACATGAATAAAAAAAAAATGGTCACATACAGTACAACGGTAAAAACAACGTAGACAGACTTAAATAATTATTTTATTTTGCGTAACTACTTAAATAATGAAAACTGGTTATTCTATTCACACCATGCCGTCTCAGCAGCCACAATGCAACTTTCACATTAAGTGCTAAAAAAATTATAATTTTCCCACTTTATTACAGCATGAATATCATTTTGACGCATCCAGACCAGGTAGATCAGGTTTCTTTATGTCAAAAACAAAAAACAAAAAAACAAAGACATGTGAGGTGGGGGGTAACAAAAGAAAACAAAAAAACAGACCTCTTGTTTGTCAGTTGATGTGGATGTAAATCTAGACACAGACAACTCTGTTTGACTTAATGCTATAAAGGAATAAGAAGTCACTCCAAACATTGTGTTTGTGGTGGGTTGGTGTGGGGAACAAAGGCAAAGGAGAAATGTAAATGTTTGTCTTCTCCGAGACCTTAAACACACTGGCTGGCGTTCCAAGATTGTCTTGTGGAATTCAGAAATGGCAAAACATCAAATGAACGGATAAATAGTTTTGAATCAGTCGGCAGATGGATTGTGTGTGGGTCTGTGCATTGTGTGTGTGTGTGTGTTTTGGCAGGATGTATGAGCATGTGTGTATACCATTTTTGTCTATGTGTATGCATGGGTGTGTCAGTATATAAGCTATACCCTATCGTACATATTATGTAAATATTTATTTTGTGTGTATTAACCCCCCTCCATCCACACAAACACATTAAGGTGGCACCAGACAATATAGCGGTCTGCATTTAATTGTTGTCTGACTACTTTCTTGTCTAGAGCCTGTCATGCCACAGCGATCATCAGCCTCTGCATTTCCTTTCCCCTTCAGACTGTATCTGTATTAGACAGAACCTGGCTAATCTTTAATCTGCTCTGCTCTCCGATAAGATCTGGAGACTCGCGACTGTGAACCTCTTCCAGTGTCTCGGAGGTGGCCCCCCCCTGACCGGATCTTTGATCATTCCGAACAGCGGAGACACTTTACACACTAGTATACGAGCGGTGGAGGTGTCATTGTCAGAGAGTAAGCGGATGTACGTGTATAGATGTGGGTGTTTTGTTAGTGTGTCTATTTGTAAGTGTTATTAGATTGAGTGAAAATACTGTCGTCGTCGTCGTCCCCCAACCCCACCCACGCACATGTCCTTGAAGCTCTACAAACAGGAGAAAGGGGGGGAAAAAACTACATAAGGAAGGAGCAACATGAAATGACACTTTACAAGCTTAGTGTAAAAACTGCTTTTCTATAAACACCATTCTCTCCCATATATTATTACGCTTAAAAAAATAAACGCTCCTCTATGACAGCAATAGTAATGCTATAGTATTTTTTGCAAAGCTAAGTAGTACTTAGATCAGCTCTATAGGAAATAGACATATCTTCTCTCTATACTCTCTCTCTCTCTCTCTCTCTCTCTCTCTCGCTTTCTCTCTCTCTCTCTCTCTCTCTCTCTCTCTCTCTCTCTTCCCTTTATAGTAACTGAAGTTGAGCTGGGGCTCAGTGTGTGAGGCAATGACAGGAATCCTTGTTGCAAACAATAACAATAATTCATGTATTAGCATGTGTGTAAATGAAAAGTGTAAATGACATGTATTGCTGTTACTGTGTCCACTGTTAAATTGAACAAATCTATGAATGAGAGATTGAATGAAAGAATGAATGCATGAATACAGTGCATGAAAGTTGATGACTCCGTTCAAAATGTACAAGACTGGCTTTGATTTTTTCTTTTTTTTAAGTACAAAGGCATGTGATCTACTCACTCATCTCTTATTTCAGTAAGCAGAAAACAGTCTTCTGTCACAGATCCATTCAGTACATCGATAGCACGTCAAGTGAGCATCGCAAAACAAATCTATACCAATGTATACAATATACCAAGATAGCTTTTTTATGACAATGTGCCCACAAACTAAAATAGAAGCTGAACCCCACACTGTAACTGTGACAACATGGTTTGTCTCTCTCCTACTAGTGCCTTTAAAATTCTATAAGCACGTAAGATTGTGTGCTCTACACAACACATGATTATCATAAACTTCTCAGAATCCTTTTTTTCATTTTTCAGTGTTGCTGCTGTATTGACTGGCAGTGAGAAGCAGTGTCCCTCCAATGTCTGCGTATGTAGACATTTGCCATTCATGATTTGGACTGAAGTGGGTCTTCGGATGCCAACATTACTCCTCCTCAGAGAAAACTACTGGGCGAGCTATGGCCTTGGAAATGTCTTGGACCCCGTTTTATGTGGAGCCATTTGTAAGGCAATATCTTTCAACCCCTCCTAACAGAGAGAAGGAATCCAAATAGTCTTGTGCTAAAATGGCCATTCCTGTAGGAGAGTGTCTTGTGGACTGGAGGTCTCCACTGTAGCTCTGCAAAAAAAAAAAAAACGTGTCGTTCAAACATGGCGTCGGCATGACAAGGGGTGCAAGGACACCGTATATGAATGAGTGAGGACAAATCTTCAATGGGACCTCCGGAACCTGAAGGCCATGCTTGTCAATCACCATCACCACTGTCCTGTTTTTGTGGACCTCTGGAGGTGTGCGAGATCAGTTGACCCGGGTGCAAGGGCTCTGCCATCCAAGAGCAAGTAGCTTATAGGCAAAGAAAACGAAAGAGGAAAGAATTTTGCGCAGGGATGGTTGATGAGCAAATGGCCAATTGGGGGTAAGATGGCAGGGGGATGGAGGGGTCCTGTCTGTGTCTGTGTGTGTGTGTGTGTGTGTGTGTGTGTGTGTGTGAGTGTTTGTTTGTGTGTGCGCATGCACATGTGTTATGTGCGTGTGAGGGATTTGTGAGATTGATGAGGCTCCCCTTTGTCAGGTTGTGTCCTCAAAGTCTGCTGGTGGTGGCGTAGGTAGATTTGTTGCGGGGGTGTGTGTGGGGGGGTTATATGTTGAGGCGGTATGGACTAGTAGATGTTCCTCCACAGCCCGCCTCCCCCCCTGCCCCCCCCACCCTCTCCCTGCCCCTCTCCCTCTCTACACACCCCTATACGATGTAGCTGGTGAGGTCAAGCAGGTAGGAGGTCATGTCAATGATGTGGTCCAGGATGCCGTCTTTCTCTTGGTCGTTGGGCATGCCCCGCTCGCCCTTCTCACACTGAGCCCCTGAGTAGCCACTCTTGCACAGGCACTTATTCGGCTCCATGCACACTCCTCCATTGCGACATCCTGGTTCACATTTAGCTAAGAGAGAGAGAGAGAGAGAGAGAGAGAGAGAGAGAGAGATTGTGAATTGAAGTGTATGTCGATGTTCAAGTGACCTTCCCAATTCCAGATCACCCTCTTAGCTAAACTTGGATTAAATCGATATATGACCTTTTAGCACAAATGTCTGACTGTACCTTGTGCTGTTTTCATTTCTGTCTAATAGTATTAAATCAGGATAACATTCTAGAACCAAATCATGCTAACCTAGGATGAAATCTATAGCCTTGAATCCTACTTGCATGAACCAAATCATGCCAACTCTGGATAGAATCTGTTTACTGAATCACAGATTCTAAGCTGCCATTTGAATTAAAGGAAATATCTCGCAGACTATTTTTTGGAACACCTGAGGCATGAGCCGTGAGCATCAACGTTTTGATCATAAACGCAATCTGGGAAAAGAATAAGAGATATAAGGTTTTTAAGATTTCATTGAAGTCAACAAGCGGGAAACTTTTTCATTGACGGACCGATTTCTCCGGTTTATCTCCTAGCAGCGTAGACGCTGATCGCCATCGCTGGCACCGGCGATCTCCATTTGAATTAATAGAAAAAAAGAAAAGAAAACACGTCTTTGTGCTCTGGGGTTTCATGAAAAACACATAAAACACATCCTTGGCAGGTTATGAGTTAATGTTCTGCTGGAGTCTCTTCCGCTACATTCTTGGCTGTCTGCTTGTTGTGGTATAGAATATATGTTCTGTATATTATACAGTATTGTGCTACATTGTCTTATTGTACAAAATGTGAGGTGCATCAGCTGTGTCAGTTGTGTCAGTATGTACAGTACTTATGTCCAAACTTGTCAATATGTTCCTGCACCAGTGGTGCCAAGACACATTCCTCTACAGCTACTGTACTTGGCCAATAACGTAAATCTGACTGTGATTTTCCTTGGTGTTTCCTCTTCAAGTCCACTACTACGGTTCTGCCTGCTATAGGGAAAAACATAATCCAGATACTCCGATATTTGGAACGGGTCCTGCGATAGCAGTGACAGCTCCACTGACTCCACTGGGGGAAAACGGGCACTCACTCACCGATTCGGCAGAAGGGCCCTTCCCAGCCAGGACTGCAGCAGCACTTGCCGGTGGGGGTGCAGTGTCCGTTCTTGCAGTGCCTGGAGCAGGCTGTCATCAGCAGCTCTGGGGGCTCCACCTGCCGCTGGCACTCCTTAGGGGCCTGGGGCCTGGAGCCAGAAGGAGGTCGGGTGGGAATGTTACATGCAAGGGTTGAAAGCATTGGACAGATATAACAGAAACACATCTGAAGCGGTAGATGTTAGAGACGGGGCTTTGGAGAATTCCGCTGCCTTTTCTCTCCCACGGAATGACCACGGAATGCATTGGGAGATTTCCACATTTCCTCCACACAACAGAACAATAATGATAATGATAACAATGATAACACACACCTTTTGTCATTTAGATTCATTAATGACATTTTTGAGGGGTGCTAGCCCCTCCTAGGTCCAGCTCTGAGGGTTTGTGTAAATGCAAACATTGAAGACAAAAGTGTGTAAACGCAAACATTGAACACATAAGGACGCAAATTGTGATTGGCCAGAATGGGATGATGTATGATGAGTGATGATATATGAGGGTGTGATTTCATGCTTTAATAAATAGATAAGACACGGCAAAATGAGAGGCAGGAAATGCAGACCGGAGTCAAACCAGGAACAGTATAGAAGGCATTCCTGTGCCGAGGGAAGCTCCCTAACCATTTGTCTATTAGGTCGTCCCAATGCACACCTTTAAACATGCACACACAGGTTTGACAAAACAAATAGTACACGAGCGAGCACGCACGCACGCACGCATGCACGCACGCACGCACACACACACACACGTCACACACACACAAAGGGAGGTGGAACCAAGTGCTTGTTCGTGATCTGCATTGAATCAAGGACCAGGGATTTGGGTCCTTATCGGCCATTTTATGACAACATCCCTGCAGCACATGGGCCCATGCAGTCTGTGCAGCAAAACATGTTGTGATTGTTTCATATCAGGATGAACATGCACACACGCACACCAACAAATGAGCCATAGTCCAATTATTTCATATCACGCTCTGGCAGTCTGGAAATGATAGAACTTGTGCGTAATGAAGTTCAAATGTGAAGCGCCTGTTCTCCACTTGCATGTGTGTGTGTGTGTGTGTGCGCGCAGAAGAGTGTGTGTGTGCCTGTGTGTGTGTGCCTGTGTGTGTGTGTGTACAGAAGTGTTTGTGTAGGCGGGAGCAAAGCGTAAACATCCCTGCTGTACTGAGCTAAACAGCTAATGAGGCAGGACACGTTCCTCCATGAATTCTCATTATCCAGAAGTTGAACACGCACACACACACGCACACACGCACGCACGCACGCACACACGCACGCACGCACGCACGCACGAGGCTGGGAGTGCAGGCCCCATCAATCATGGTGCTGCAAAGAGTGAAAGCCTTTATCTAGTGATTGTGGATTAACTACAGTACATCATGGGGTGGTCATTATGGCAGCATCCTGTCATGTTAAAGGTCAGGGAGTGTACTGCCTGATTTATACATAGTTATATGTGACAATCTGCAGACTTACAATGTGTTGCGATGCATGACGTGATGCGTTGCGAGCTTATCAATAGAGCCGAGCCTAAAACAGGCATTATGAGTTGATAGATTAGCAGCAGTGGCTGAGAACTTGTCTGTTGTTAATCATGCAAGTGTGTGTGTATGCGTGTGTATGTGTGTGTGTGTGTTTGTGTGTGTACACAGTCCACACATGTGCCTATGTGTGCGCGCATCTTTGTGTGTATGTGCGCGCGAGCGTGTGTGTGTGTGTGTGTGTGTGTGTGTGTGTGTGTGTGTGTGTTTGCATGCACCTTTGGACTTCACAGCTTAGAAAGTGCTACTCTTGTCCACAGTGACTGATGGCATTGTAGGGCAGGACCAAAGGGGTGTGCGTATGGTGTGTAGCGTGTGTGTGTGTTTGTGTGTGTGTTCTCAGGGAGGGGTTGATTCCCATGCTCCCATCAGCACCCAACTCCAGCCTCTGTCTTCCCCATTTCCACATTGGCTTTTGTTGAGGGACAGGCTGCACGTAGTAAAAAAGAAAAAGAAGAAGAAGAGAAGGAGAAAGAAGGAAGGGACCGTAGAGAAAGAGAGCAAGAGAGAAGGGAGGGAGAGAGAAAGAGAGAGAGTCCCTGGAGGATTGGTGGGGGTCTGCAGTGAACACTGTTAATAGTAGACGGGGGTCAGAGACGCAAACCATACAGCCTGTATCACTGCCAGCCTGGCTGAGAAAACAGCACCTGCTGCTAGCGCCACTTGACAAAGGCAGCTGGGTCAACAGCCACTGTGGGAACTTATCAGCTTTGGGAGGGGTGTGAGCAGGCCTGTGACCAGAGAGGGAGGGAGGGAGAGAGAGGCAGAGGGAGGGAGAGAGAGGGAGAGAGAGGGAGAGAGAGAGAGAGAGAAGCAGAGGGAGGGAGAGACTCAGGTGGAAATAAGGATGGATGGATAGACCTCCAGACAGATAGATGGATGATGGGACTAGAGGATGGATAGACCTCCAGACAGATAGATGGATGATGGGACTAGAGATAGACCTCAGACAGATAGATGGGTGATGGGACTAGAGGATGGATAGACCTCCAGACAGATAGATGGATGATGGGACTAGAGATAGACCTCAGACAGATAGATGGGTGATGGGACTAGAGGATGGATAGACCTCCAGACAGATAGATGGGTGATGGGACTAGAGGATGGATAGACCTCCAGACAGATAGATGGATTGATGGGACTAGAGGATGGATAGACCTCCAGACAGATAGATGGATTGATGGGACTAGAGGATGGATAGACCTCCAGACAGATAGATGGATTGATGGGACTAGAGGATGGATAGACCTCCAGACAGATAGATGGATGATGGGACTAGAGGATGGATAGACCTCCAGACAGATAGATGGATTGATGGGACTAGAGGATGGATAGACCTCCAGACAGATAGATGGATGATGGGACTAGAGGATGGATAGACCTCCAGACAGATAGATGGATTGATGGGACTAGAGGATGGATAGACCTCCAGACAGATAGATGGATTGATGGGACTAGAGCGCAACTGATGCCAGATAGTTGGGTCCGATGCGATCCCGATTTTGGAGATTGGCCAATGTGTTCACCGATATGTTAATACCAATAATACATTTGAAATCAATTAATTCATGATTTAAGTACTATATAATTATGAAACAAACAAAGTACATGAAATACTCACATAAACGGAACATTATTTTACAAAGTCAGATTTGTTCTTTGTCATAAATAGCCGATCTACAGTACAAGCTTGAAAATGGTCGATATAGCAGACAAACCGATACATTGGGCTCTAGATTGGCCCGCAGATAACAGCACTCCTTTCAGGAGAAAGGTCCTCCCTGCTGCCTTATCTGAGATCAACGTCTCGTACGTTCAACTGCAATATGTATGCTAGTGATGGTGTGTGTGCGTGTGTGTGTGTGTGTGTGTGTGTGTGTGTCTGTGTGTGTATAAGTGTTTGCAGATAAGTGTGTGATACACATGTGTTTGCGTGTGCGCACAGGTTTAGCTCGTTGGCACACAGGGCCTGTTTGATTGACATGAGGTATATGTGAGAAAATGACCGTGGAGTGGTGTACATTGTGCACGGGGACAATGGCTTAATCAAACGCCCCAGTGTGGTCCCTTTTGCTGTTTTGTCATCTGCCTCCATTGTTTGGGGGCTGCCTTTGTCGCCTCGTTGCTTGTTTTAATTGTGCGAGGAAATTTACTGTGTATTGTAGGAGCCTGGGCTATTCAATGGGACTGGCAAGCAGCTTTGTCCAGGAGAGAACCAGTGCTAGAGCCCCAGGAAGATTTAGGAGGGATGGGGGAATAAAAGAGGGGGTGTTTCTTTTTTTTTGGTGCATGCCCACACAGGCTCCTGCACGTGCGTGCATGTGTGTGCACGCTCCTCCCACCCACGTGGACGATAATAACGTGAACGAACACAAATATGGAAGCGCAAGAGAAGAGAAACAAGTGCAGTCAAGTATAGGGTGTGTACCTTCCCTGGTCAATCTAGTGATTTGCGACATAAACAGTTTAATACACTTCATAAAACAGGACTGGTCTTTCTCAGTTCACTGTGTTTTCAAGGTTCTCTGCTTCTTTGTAAATTCAATCACACAAGGCAGCAGCTGACTAAACCCCAATGTGTGAAAAGTGCTTCGTGATAACATTACCCCCCCCCCACTCCCACCCCCTTCTGTTTGGACAGAGGCTGATGCAATGGAAAGACAAATGACCGCAGAAATCAGTAGGAGATTTGACAATCCGTGTAATGATTTAAGGACTCCCTGCAGGCTACGCTTCTGAGAATGAAGTTAATTCCATTTGACTGCGGATGGACCCACATGCACTCATGCATGCAGACAGTAATTCTGTCTAATTAGACACGATACTGTATGATAATGATAAACCTTTATTTATCCTGATGGGATAAATGCAGGTGTAGCAACTGCCGCAAGAGTGAAACATGGGGACATGTAAGAGTGAAACCCAGTCCATAACAATGATGTGCAACACAACAAGTTCGAGTTGCAACTTGCAACCAGTTGCAGTGGTTGTAAGTGTTGCATCTTTTTGCGAATCATTGGTGTCAACTGGCTTTACTAGAGTCAGGGTTGATTAGATGATTAGAGGACTCAAAAGCTCCAGAGTAAGAACCAAATTGTTACATTGTTGTAATAGTCATGATGTCTGGTTTGTGTGCACACAGACCAGAAAACCAAAATGAGTAAACATATTTGAGACTCTGCAGCCGCAACGAGGTGCATGCTCAGGTCAGGAATATATTAGATAAGAATTCATTTTTATTGGAAGCCTAGTTAAGTAATTTTTGTTTATGTTTACAGTTAGATATTGGATTGTTTGTGGTTGTAAGAGTGTATGAATGTCATCCTTTTGTCCGCTATTCATTTTCTCTTGCTTTAGTTTGCATGAAAAATGAATTGAATGTGTTCAGGAGAAAGTTACGAAACAATCACTACTAGTGCAGCGACTTACTTCAGACCAGTGTCTGTGCTCCACAAGCTGGTAATAAAGATACAATTTAATATAATTGTTAGACTTGAATGTGTTATAGCAGGTTACAACTACAGCATCCAATGACAAATAAGTTGCAGGCTACACCATCATTTGTTTCTTTTAAGGCAGTCTTGGCACAAAGTGTAATGCACATACATTTACTATGGATTAGTGAACTTCTGTTCACTGATCTGTGCATTTCTATGAAAATATAATTGCTATTTTATGAGGGAGTATTATGTAAATGTGTAGTGACTATCCTGTCCTATGTTCATACTGGGCAGATTGAGCAAAACATCCAGAGAATTTGTAAGATATTGTGCCAGCTTCAACTGTGTCTGGAAGTATAGTGCAATTCGTGTAATTAGTAGGATCTAATTAATTATCAGAGATTTGGAAAATAACTATCTCCTCCCTCCTCTTCAGGCCCACCGCAAACAGTGAGCCTCATTCTCTGTCTCTGTCACCTCTCTTGCTCCTTTTCAATCCTCCCTCGCAGCCTCACATTGCAGTGCACGCATGCAAGTGTTTCAGAATGCATGGTGGCCTATTTATTATTGGAGGGGTGCTCCAGCTGACAAACAAATACCTAGAAATGAAGTCATCTGTTCTGGACATGTTTACACAAACACCGCCGAGGGAGTTTATGGCTGACGTTTCCCCCTTTACGCCTCCTCTACCACCCTCCCTGGCTGTTCCTTCTTTCCCCTGTGCTCCTTCCTAAACATGCACATGCACGCACATGCGCACGCACACACACACACGCACACATGCATGCACACACACACTTAACCACTAACCCTGGGATCCCTATTTTTCGAAATGCAAAAAAAAAAGAAAGACAAATCACCCCAAATAAATACAAGACGCGTGCACGCATCCGCCTGAGTGACGGCAGACGGAAGACTGCTGGGCGTGGGGTCAGATCAACATATGGAATGAATTATGTACTGGCCATATATGGAGCGTGTCTTGAGTGTACGGTTTGGTGAGGTCAGATCAACTTATTGAATATGGAGATCTAAGCGTTTGAGGTCAGATATAGTACTGCTGGCTGGCTCCATATATGGTATGCAGATCTAGGTGATGATCCAGTCTTCTCCATGTAGAGGGTTAGATGAGGTCAGTGTCATGATCTTCATATATGGAGATGGCCATATATGGTGGCGTGACATGTCACGAGGCGTGACCATACATGGAGGTGTGATGTCAAGAGGTGTGACCATATAGGCATGGCATTGCTATGTGTTGTGAGCTTGTACATATATATGTATTTTCGTACGGGTTGGTCGTGGCCCCGGCTAGCTACAGCTGCATACATACTGAAGCGCCGCTCTGTTTTGCATGTCACCCCAAAGTTATCCATCCCTCCCTTCCTTACTTTGCTTTCCATTCCCTGATAACAAAAAAAAAAAACTAGAGAAAAAAAAAGAAACGGGAACATGGAAGTGGAGGAGAGGAGAAGGGAGATGAGGAGGACCACCCGACTTGATAACAGGCTGAGGTCAGAGGCGTTAGCTACTCCCCCCCCCCCTTTATCCCCACTCCTCCTGTAACAAGATCCTAATAACCAAGTGGCGAGTGTGTTAAGGAGTCAGCGCTCCAACACCACAGGGTCTGCGCAGACTAAACAAGCCCGATAGATGGTGGAAAGAATTGTTCTTGGGGAGAAAAACGTGGGCCGGCAGGCCCTGCCAGAGCACATAAATACAGACTGGGGCCGCCGCCGCCGGGGCCCCTTCCAGAAACATCTGCACCGTAATTAATTGCGCAAAGACTTGGGTGGTACTGTCATCACCCTCGGAGTAATTAGCCGGGGATATGTTTCTATTGTGATGCTGAGGCATACATACAGTACATACAGTACACACACACACACACACACACACACACACACACATTCGTATGTACTGTACATGCGTAGACTAAATGACCCTCCCTCACTGTCAGTCTCTTTTTGTATTTCAAATTCTCGACTCCCTCTCTCTAATACATCTGATCCTTGTGTCTTTTTCTGTCTCTCTCTGACTTAACAGCTTAAATAAACCCTATGGGCTCTATTTTCGTTAGCCGCTGCCCGCAAATGACCAGTATAGCAGCTTGCACTGTCCCTAAATGGTATTTTGGTGCAGCGTTACCCACTATCCATTATGCCGACACCGTTATTTGTGCCTAAAGGTGTGGCTGTGGGCGGGTTGGCACGCTCCCCCCAAAATATGCTATTTTGGCCACACACATTTGGGAAAGCGCATACCTGAGCAGAGTTTAAAAGCACCCGGAAGCCGTAATGCCAAATCCGATTGGTATAGAGCCTGCAATGGAGATGTCTGGAGTCAATGCTGCTTCAGCGAACAACATGCATCTCTGTGATTGAAAATGTCCTATAATCAGCAGAGGTCAATTCCTTGTGTCCATTGTGTTTCCTCTACGCCTAAATCTCTTTGGCTCGCCTTAAATAGCAAAGCTTGTAGATCAGCTGTTTTTTGCAGAACGTTCTCCCCAGATTGGGACACTAGGGTGCATATGGTCCGCCTAACGGGACATTACGACATCACGGCCCTTCTCCAGACCTCGCTCCCGCAGTGTAGTGAGTTCCGTGCGCTGCGTCGTCTCTAAAGAAGCCCCACCTGCTGACATGCAGCCGGATGACCTCACTGCCGACCACTGATCCCCGCTTCCCAGCTTCGCTCAAGCGTGTCAAATAAGTGCACAAAGTTCAGAAACATGGGAGGTTTTACATAGCAACAAGTTCAGCTTAATAAGCTATTGGTTTGAATAAGACAGCGCCGGGCAAAGTTTGCTCACGTTCAATGTGATTTCTTTACAGCTGGAGAGTGATACGTCAATGACAAACACGTATTCGCCATAGGGAGGACACAGCAGGGGGATTTGTGGAATACTTGCATCATTTCCCGGTATTCACGGACAAATGTTTTTCACATGTACATGGCTTGGCACAAACAAACATTTTATAGATCCATCACTGTGTAAAAGTGATTTTTAACAACGTGCAACATATGGGGCGAGTTAGAGAACAGTTTTGACACAAGCACACACACATATATTTCAAATGATGTGTTCGCCCAGATACAAGAACATACAGTACGCACGCACGCACGCATCCACACACACACACACACACACACACACACATGGGTGGAAAAACACAACACACACATATACACCGTAAGCTAGGCCGCAACACATAGCATCACACGGTTGTGCCTGTAAATTATCCAATTATGATGGAAGAAAGGGAATAAACCTGCATCTGCGTTGATTAGAAAGCTCTGATTCAAAGGCAACTTCAGTGCACTCCACAGTAAAACTAAGAAAATGCATCCCCTGTACTTGTACATGTGTTCTTTCATGTGATTAAATAAAAGTTCCTGCACCGGTGGAGGAGGGAGGTCTCTATGCTGTCAACAGGTGCCTTTGCAGCCAGTTTTTCCCCTTTCCCCCACCGCGTTTTCACCCAAACGGCTGTCAAACGTTCCGAAAATAACCACCAGGCCAGCGTTGTGCTAGCAGGGTGAAAAGGGGCCAGCTCGTACGCGTCTCTGTTAGCAATACCTTGCACTAACATTTTCAAACTCTGCGCTTACTCTCCAATTAATGCTCAGAGTTTGTCTTGGCTGAAGAAGCCAATGATTGCGTGATGATGTGTCGAGGGGGATGCAAGTACCAACTGGGTCCCAGCGATGCATTGTGGGAGATGTGTAAGGAAGGAACAGGAGAGAGGGATATGAGAAGGAATGATGTTCCTGTGATTCTGCTGTTCTTCTGAATGTTATGTTTAACACACACACACACACACACACGCATCAAGGTGGCTCAAATATCATGTTCTGTGTACTGTTCAAATATGTCTCTTTCTTAAAATGTATACCATGATGGTTATTATTATGAGAACATGATGTCCACATCAGCATCCACAGTGGAAAAAGCTGGTATTGTAACAGATGACTTCAGACTGGTTTGATGAAGTCACATCATCATTTTGATGATGACAGACAGTATTTGCGCAAACAACCGCAGACTCACAATTAAATGTGCTTTATAGGAATTAACATCACAGTTGGAACACGTCTTTGACCAATGAGACTGCTTGGCTGCTGTATAAACAAAATTTGAGTGATTGCTTACTTACTGTAACTAGACCAAATTACAACTTGAAACTACAATAAACTTGGAAAATAAGAGAATCTAAGTCAGAGACGAGGGGCTAAATTGCAAAACGCTGTGGATCCATTTAGAAAGAAAATTGTTGCCTCTAGTTGATTACTCAATCTTTCAAATGCAGGTGTGATTACATCCACACAACTGTTTCTGTTTTGTAAGCAAAGATTTCTTTTACTAAATTAATTCACTCACATTTTATCTTGGTGTTTACTTTAAGCCAACAATCATTTTGCTGGGAGTAGTTTTTCAAACTGCAATGACTCATCACTCACACCTAACTGTGAAACAAACTTTGACCAATGAGACGGCTTGGCTTAAACTACCTGTTGTGGGCTGTTCACAGGCGTAACAACATGGTGGAAATATTTTGTTTAGTTCATTACGCTGCTGATCACAAACACACGTTGAAACTAAGGTTATAGTAAAGATACCAAGGGCTCTACAGTGATGTCACTGTTATGCAACATCGAAGTAGTATGCACTTGACGCTGTTTATAAACCAGTCAGTGACATCATTGACGAAACCTTGGTGTCTTTCTTTCTTTTTTATTTCTTCTTTCTCCATGGGCCCCCACGACGTCCAGGCCCTGTTGATGTTTATGCCTGTGGTTCTGTTACTAGACTGGATTGAAACCACCAAGCTATAAAAATACAAGACACGGTACCAGTGGTTCCCAACCTTTTCTGGATCAGGGCCCACTTGAAAATCTCGAAAGTGTCCACATAATTCCCATTATCCCATTACTCCGACAACTTGGCTTTGCGTATGGTTAGGGTTAGGGACAGGTTTAGTAATGCGGTGAGTCGGACCAACGTGCCGTCGGAATAATACGCCATCGGACTAATGACTATTGACACAAAAACACATTATGTGTTTTTCAGTGAAACCCTTATTTTGACCTGAGACGTGAAAACTTTTTCAAACACATTACTTTTTTTTTTAAGGTTTTAACCCATTACAACTGGGTAAGCGTCCGTGTCCTTTTTGCTGTTTGCGTTGGCTATTAAAGAATAGCAGCCACACTGCGTTTGTGACAAAAAATAACAATGAGTGTGAGATCTACTTATTTAGAAGGCATTTGCACAATTGTAGCATCTTCAATTCTTCATACATTCTTTTAACATTAGGGCCCACCGGTAAGCCCCGGCCCACAGGTTGGGTTGGCCATTAAAAATGTTGGACTGTACCTTTTGGGGTCCACCAGCTTGTAGAGCTTCCCACTGTGTGACTGGACCATGCTTTTACTGCTCGCCAAGATGTACACCTCACCTGAGGAAGAGGAAAATATTTAATAAAATGTACACCTCACCTGAGGAAGAGGAAAATATTTAATAAAATGTACACCTCACCTGAGGAAGAGGAACAGATTTTCATGAGAAATACAAATTGAACTTTCCCATGAATTATTCACAACACATAGACTGTATATTATAATGAAGGCTGTACTGCCCAACACGTAAAAGTAGTAAGCACTTGTGCATGTTTATGAATTAAGTTGAACAAATGGGAAGATATCTCTGGTCTGTGTACTGTATGTTCTCATTGGTTTGAGGCTTCCTTTGGGAGGTGAGATTAATCTACAAGGCTTGATATACTATACACACACTCATTATGAGGTACGTACTTGCATGTGGTGTTACCCACTGAAAATAGTAGATCTACAAGATCACAGTGAGTTGTGCTGCAATGCGTTGACTTGGGAGCTTGTAGAACAGTTATTTTGATGGGTACGACACCAGCACGGGACTAAGTATAAAGCCAGCCCAACACTGCAGCATTGTACTTTCCAATTGACCTTCTTACGAGAGAATTTCATGGATCCTTTCACTGTATCCTCATGATGGGGAAACAGTCGGATCATTTAACGAGAAACAAGCCTCAAAGAGAGTCTGAGGGGCCTGCACTTTGGTTGGGACACGTGCCCACTCCTCCACATTTCTTGCACCACCACCAAATCATGAACAAATGCGGAAATCTTCAAAAGAACCCAGCAAGAACAATGAATAGCCATTACTGGTGTTTGCGTGAGGCCTCAATATCATGTGTTGCGGAGCAGCAAAACCAGAGTTGACAGCTAATCATTCTGTGGGTGATGTGATGAGGCGCTGTGGTGGGGGTCGAGTATCCTCCAAATGAAGACTTTCATTCCGAAACGCTGCATACCCATTCTGGAACTGTGCTAGCCAAAGTTCATCAGAGTCAGCAAGACCATAGATAATTCCATCCTCAATAGCGAAGCAATCTTTATAAGCCACCGTCTTAAAAATGTATCTTAACATACAGTAATTAGTAACCCATAATGCACACTATTGGCTGAAGATGGCACCACACTCCTTGGCGATATGCACGGCAAGTTTTAAGTAGATTGGCAGGAGGGGGCTCGAGATGCGCGAAGGAGTTGGAAAGATATCTCAATTTGTAATGGACCTCTGGACCATTCTGCACCTTATCATTGTTCAGCTCAATGCACTCTGGATTATCTTCAAGCTGCTGATCTTCCAGGTGTGGAATAACACATCTCAGATTGTGTGTGAAAACATTATCACATGCTAGGTGGTCACAAATACACGGCCCACAGTTAGTGGGCCCTTTGAGCAGTAATGCTATCTTATGGAAATTACTGTTAATCCAGTGGGAAGTGCGCAGTGTTTAATATCCTGTTTGGGAACGCGTTAAGAAGGTCTGGACACTGGGGTATTCCATTTCCTGCGATTGTGACTTCCTGTTTGCCTGTGCTCGGGTATTGGTTTGGAAATGGCTTGAATCTGACCCTGTGTGCACGTGAACACAAATGCTCACAAACACACAAGGGCCAGAAACAATTGCAACAACCCCTCCTAAACATAATTCTGGGGGTCAGAAGCAAAATATATATACCACTATGCTGGTGTCAAAACTGTACAATCCTCTTGGTAAATAATCAAGCGGAACATTTCCCCAACACAAGGGATTGTTCATGTAAATACATGTGCCATTGTTCCATATACAACACCCAATGACTCTAAACAATGGTTTCTCCAGAGTTTTGAGATATGTCACGATGAATAAACATGGCTTTCAAGCTGGCTCCATGTCCTGACAAGCAGTTGACTTCACAAGATTTGTTGACACTTTTGCTGTCACTCATATCGACTCTTATCAAGCGAGAGAGAGAGAGGGGGGGGGGGGGGGGGGGGAGAGGTGGGATGGAAAGGGAGGCTGAATGTGGATAGGTTGATTTGGAGTGTTATATTATATTTATATTTTGAGGCGAACGCGGCTGAGAAATAAACAAACAGCTTATACAAAAAGCATACAATGCATAAGGTGATACATATATATTATTGTCATACTACATTGTAATGCTAAATGTAGCGCATCTAATACAGTGGTTCCCAAACCTTTCAGGTCGACAATTATGTATTATATATATATATATGTATATATATATTTTTTTATATATATATATATATATAATTAAAGTGATATATATAAAAGTGACCCATAAATGTTGGTCCGTGACGCACAAATGGGTCCCGAGTCTCCCGAGTCCCCACCCACTGTTTGTGATATCATGGAGGAGGAGTACATCCGACCAAGGCAGATACTAACCCAGTTCATCCTCTCCAAAGCCCAGGATGTGTCCCACCAGTGTGGAACCACAGGAGGAGGTTGGGCCCAGACACAGAGCTTTCTCTTGCCACTGTTCGCCTCCGCTGGCTGATGTTGATGAAGGTGAGGATGAGGAAGACTTCTGAAGGATTCGCAGGTTACTGAGACAAGCGGAACACACAGTGGTGGGTTAAAATTGGAGGTTAGGTTATAGTATACTAATGTATATATAATACATGGTATACATTAGTTTGCAATAGCCTTATTCCTCCTTGTCTTTATTAACCTGCATTAGCCAATGAAAAATTACTTTTCACAATAAAGAGTTTTTAAGGAGTGGTAGGAAATATCACATTGATTAATAGATAATACACTGGAATAAGACAAAGTGATTGCTGCAGTTATCAATCACTGCAAATGCAAGATAAAATCCAATTCATCAACAGTAGCATTGGTAATGTGTCAGTCGAGTTGGGTCGGACACAACTACTTCTTGTTGTGTCACAGTTCATTGATCCATCTTGCATTTCCCAACCCGGAGCCCACATGGTGTCATTTAGGCTCTGGCTTTTTCAGTTTCAAAACAAACTCTGTGCCAGAAACCTTCACTCGCAGCCGCAACATCTCTGCTGCCACAGAACTGTAATAAGGCACAGAATCAGCCACGACCGCACAATTTTTCAAACTCGATGCCATCTACCGATAGCGCGCTTCCCTTCCCTCCTCTCCGCTATTTATTTCCTCTGTTTACGCTAGCGTCGATGTTTGACATCAGCGAAGTAGGATGAATTACAAACCAAAGAAAACTGTGAACAGTTCGGGCCAAGGAATCTAATCTCAATTTACACTGAATGAGCTGAGCCGTGGTGGTGACAGTAACATGATACTGGTGTTTTTTTTTCCTTGGCATATGCCAATGGAAACCACACGCAGAACTCCGGGTTTATGTTGGCATAGATCTGCTGAGGAAAGGGACAGATGTCAGTTTGATCATCTTGGAAAATGCCCCCGAAAGCTCACAGATCAGCTGCGCTTGTTACCGCAGCAGCAGATTATAAACTGGATTGGAAAAGGAAGCCACTGTGGCAAAAAGGGCTGGTTATGGTGCCGTGTCATTGTTCTGACGGCGCATTATGGCATGTTGGTCCGACTCGCCGCATTACTAACCCTGTCCTTAACCCTCCCTAACCCTAACCGCACGCGAAGCCGCGTAGTTGGAGCAATGGGATGTCGGAGTTATGGCCAGTCCTTGATATTATATTGTCTCGGTAGGCCTAACCCTGAGAATGCCACTTTAGTTTTATAGCTTCACTGACTGTAGCAGTACAGCATCATAATGGTAAGTGATGCTACTACAAAGGGTAAACATTTTGGTTCGACCTTTCCAGAAATCAGACAGTAGGGATCATGCAAGGATGCCAGGTGATTATTCAGCAATGTGTGATGCGCCCTTTTTACAGCATAGAACAGAAAGTGACAGTAGTCTAGAAGTGTTGGGACTGTTTGTATGTCCCAGCCTGCTATGCCAATTAAAGGTTAGCACTCATCTGATGTTTGCTCATCATTGGTGATGTGTATAGGCAACGCTCAAGATTATGCTTATGCCTATAGCCCAATGTAAAATAAAGCAGATGTCCCACTACAGCAATGAAGAATAAATGTTTTCTCTTGATATTTTTTATGTACATTGTACATGTTAACATATTAACTGCCAGGTATTAATTCATAAATTATTCTGTGTGGAGAGACGGACGATCGTCTTTTCTTTCACCGGGAAAGACAATCTTGTAACCGCGATCATCGGTTCTTTAGTTAAGGGCCGTTGAACATAGCTTGTTTTGACCATAAAATGCAATCTGGGAAAATAATCAGAGACAAATGCATTTTTGTAAATCTGTTTAAATCTGTTTGTGCTAAACCATTAGCACAAACACTGGATCTCTGTTCACAAACTACACACCTAGTAACTAGTAACATATACCTACAGATTGTACAGGGACCTTTATTAGACCATTTTTTGAAAGAGAGGCTCTGTCTAGACTCTAGACAGAGTCAAGCACATGTCTGACCGGAGGCTTCTACCACTGGACCAGCGAATGGCCAAAGCCTCATGTTTTTAATATAGAGTTGTTTACAGCCATTCCTCACCAGTGAGTTTTTCTACTTACCCACTTTTGTCTCCAAACACATAACTGCCGTAAAGTCTTCTGGACTGGCAGCCCCTGTAGATGAAGCCACCGACAGGCGCTGCCCCGCCACTGGACTGCAGGTCATAGATGGACGGCTCATTTTCTATAGAAAGCCAAGGAGGGGGCAGAAGGCTGGTTAAAGTACTGTGCATCTGCTCTGTATTTTAGACATATTTTAAACGCAAAATGTTTAGTCTTTTTCTTCCTTTCACTCTTGTATAATACCATACTTTTGTTTTAGTCCACGTTTGTTTATGCACGCACGCACGCACACACACACGCACACGCACACGCACATGCACACGCGCACACACACACACACACACACACACACACACACACACACACACACACACACACACACACACACACACACACACACACACACACACACAATATATATATATATATATATACTGTATGTACTGTATATCACCATATGGGTTACATTGCAGTACATTAATTAATACCATGCACACTCCTGTGGTTGGATGCTAATGAGTTGCTACTTAAGACCTTAGCGTGATTAATGCCTACAATAACGACAAGTGTTCCTTGTTTGTGTTGTGATCAAAAAGGGATATCCATATTTAGTGCAATCTGTCAGGAGTCCATTAGCACATAGCGCTGTGTGGTTTCCATTGATGAGGGTTTGCTTTGGTAAGGAAGTAAACTGCGCTATTTCAAAGGTACTGAAAAATAATTGGGGTTGATCTCATAAGCGACCACCATCTGTTCTTACAGCTATCTGCAATAGGGCTGTGTGTCTCATTATCCTATAGGCCAGTGGTTATCAAAATGGTGTGCCGTAAGTCGTGAGACAAGTCCAGGTGTGTAACAAACACAAACTACATTCTTGCCATTTATACAAATTCAAAAAGTTATGAATTATCTTCTATACTCTTATTATTACTATTACTATTACTATTCATTTTTTTCCTTCACATTAAAAAAAGAGATCCACAAGTTCACAAAGTGTCATCACAACACGTGAACTTGTAGATCAGTTATTTAATTTTCGCAGATTGATAGTGTCTATTTTGCACAGATATTAATACAGGTGTTTATTTGCCTGTTGATGCCTTGGGCACAGAAAATTCCAAAACCACTGCCCAATCCTACAGTACATGGCCATTTCCCTGAATCATTAATATAATGTGTCTTACAGTATATGATTCTCTATGTGTTTATGGCGAGAATATATCTCGTTTAACGACCACCTTGTTGCATACCACGTTTTCCACATGGAAAAAATAAAATCTTGAACTGAATTGAACTGAAAGGTGAGCTTTGCTTCGGTCGCATACATTCGTCAGGAGGAGGGACTTAGGATTCAGGGGTTATCTTGGGTGGTCAAGACGGCATTCAATATTGTCGAGTCCCTTCTGGTATTGATTATTGCCTCAGCGTGCGCCACATGAAGAGCTGGGCCTCCTTCTCAGCTGTGTTTTCAACAGCGCTAACCCATCATCGAGATAGTCATTGTTGTTGACAACTATAAATCATATTCATGGACACAATCTCGCATTCTCTTGGCAGCGCTGTACAGTACTGTAGGAAGGAATCTCTGCAGATCACAAAGGATTTTATTTTTTTTGCTCCACGATCAAACTTCACTCTCTCCGCACTTTATCTGGTGTGTTTCTGAGCTTGCTGGAGATGGGCCAAAATACCATGTTCTCACAATATGAAAAGACTGGCACCGGTATCCACACTGAGCTGACATGTGTAAAAACAGATGTCATTTTTTATGCAAGAGGAGGAATATGAAAGGTTATCCAAAGGGATAATAGAGGTTTTCATAAGATTCTCAAGCTGTGCGGCCATGAAACACAACGCACACAAAGGTCAGGCTCAGTCATTTTCATCAGGAGCAACATTACCGCACTGCCATAATGCGATCCAGATCCCCACACAAAACGTCAATAATATCATCAACATTTTGCAGTTGGGGCTGTGGGGGGGAAACTGCAACTCACCGTAATCCTTTCCCTTAGTGATCTCTAGTATTCTCCCTGTCGACGTATTTTTCCCGCTGGCATCTGTGCAGAGGATGAGGAGACTTCCATTGTCTGTTTGGAGGCGATCCACTGCACACCTATAGACATGAAGATGAGGGTTGAACGCAGAAGAAACAACGGCAAGGCCTCAGCACAGACTGTTGATGCTGTGATAAAAGAGTTTAATTTGTGGTCAATTTTAACCCACCACACTAACTACATTAGACTAAATAGAGACAAAAAGGACGAAGAGTACCAGGCATCAAAGCCTCAGACGCTCAGACGATGGGATGAAGGAACACACAGGCAGAGATGAGCTGAAGTGTATAGTTGACCATTTATTCAATCAAAAGACAGAGTCCAGAGTGACGGAATAGCATCAGCTTCCCCGTGGCCATGCTGTGCCACGGGAGCACACGGACAGACTAACCACCCCTTCTGGCTAGCCTGCTATAAGACTCCCCTATTTCACTTACAACAGGACATTATATGCAGTTTTCCATCAAACAGTTGGGTTTCTGGGTGTGATTGAGACTTTTACATACAAATGGCATGGAGATGCATACAGAGTGACGTCTGAGATTTAATCAAGTGGCCTCTTCGTTGAAACAATAGTATGCTAACTTCCTATCACACCTAGCCAGGTTACTTGACTATGTATGCGTGATTGCCTTCAAACTTGCAGACATTTGACTTTAGCACAGAAATGTAGTTGACCCAAATTACACGATATAGTATAGAATTATTGTCCAGATACGACAAATTCCAACGTAGGCCTACTATTGAGTGATACTCTTAGGAATGAACTTGCTCAAGCAAATCTTACTGAAGACATGTGTTTCAAATAAGGGTTAGCGCTTTTTAAGCTCATTGCATATATGGTGGGAATGAGAAAACCACTGAGAAAGACTTAATTTGCTTTAATGTGGTCAGAGTTAGCTATTGAGTTTCATTCTCTATATTTAGGTTTTACATTCTTGTGAATGGCTCACTCACCTGCCTGGGTCATGCAGTCCATGTGCAAAGATTTCTGGTGGCTGGTTGGTGCTGTTGAAATATGGGTTGTCCTTGGGTATGGTGTAGGGTGACGTACAACAGTTTGTGTCCACATCCACCCTCAAGACAGAGCCTGTGAAATCACTGCATTCAAACAAAGACAACAGATTTATAATGGCAGGAACACAAATAATATCCATATAGGCCTACTGTATACAGTATGTCATGTGGTTGTGCTGTCTGATGGCTAAGCATTTTGGATGGTGGTCAAGGAGCCAGACCTGTTTCCCTTCTGGCAGGTAGTATCATCTAGTGCAGTACAGTACATTGATTTCTACAATGATACTGTACAACATATTCAATCGGGCAATGGGCATCCCTATTTTGGGCAAGTCATAGGTGAACATTGTCAGCATTTTAAAAAAACAAATATTGGCTGGCTATATATATTGAATAAATTACAACTTCTTCTTTCACTACAAAACAATTAATTCCAAATCATTGCCAGATACTAAGCTAAAGTATATTTATTTACTGATCCCAGAGTGGAAATATTCTTTCTGCATTTACTGTAACCCAGTAATGAGCTTCTTCCACGGGAAGCCTGGGGGAGCCAAGGATGGAATCAGGGAACTTCTGATCCCCAGACAGCTGCTCTACCTACTGAGACACTTCCGCCCATAATCTACAGCTCATTTCATCCTCTGTATCAATGTGTGCGTAATAGGCTGCGTGGATACTCAAAGGGTGAGCCTAGGACAGTATGATGTTAAGAAACTTGTGTTGAAACCTATTGCATCATTTGTTTTTTTTTAAATAGATGAAGCATGTCTTGATAAACAGGGAGTCGTTCAAAACGAGTCACTAATTCCCACAAAAAGCGATTTATATTGGTGGGACCCCATTTTGACCTCGGGTCTCACCTGAGACCGTCCATCTCCTCCATGTCATCCAGTGTGATCATGCCGTCTCCCAGAATGATGTGCAGGAGGCCGTCAGGGCCGAACAACAGCTGGCCCCCAAGGTGCTTCCTGTGCAGTTCTGCCACCTCCATCAGCACCCGCACTGTCCTAGTGTCCACCTGGTTTGGGTTTTTCCTGAGACAGGGAAAATCACAACACGGTCATCATTGAATTTCTCATAACAAGATCTATAGCAGATGAAAGCTTTATTAGTTAGAACACCCACGGTAGCGCATCCTTAGATGCTACCGCAAAACAACTGGCAGAACAACCTGTGCTTTACGAGAATTTTGCCCTACGGGGCATTTTAAGGCAAGCAATCCGATTGGTCAAAGACACGTTCCAGCCGTCAACAAGATAAATGATACGGTTTTATAGGAGAATGCCTTTAGAAATTCAGATGGGAATATTCACCATAATGCCCTGTAGCAATGTGTGAGTAATCGGCTGGGGATGCTTAAGGACAGTATGATGTTAAGAAAGTTGTGTTGAAAGCTATCCCAGACAGTCTACCCAACACTGGGATAAATGGCATCTGTTGTTTTGAAATAGATTAAGCATGACTTGATAAACAGGGAGCCGTCAAAATTGTCACTAATTCCCGGAAAGAGCGATTTATATTGGTGGGTAAAATGATACTGCAAGTGCGCCTGTGAGTGAATATGAAACGCTGACAGGACAAAAGAAGCCAAATCCAACATAAAATTAGTTGACATAGTTTTGTTGTCTGGAGACGTTTAGTCTGAATCTGATGTATATCCAAAGCTCCCATCATATGGATAAGGCACTGGGTGGATCTTTCTTGCTCTCTAGCTGTAACTCAAGCTCAGAAAGAAATGTTGCACCACTCCAAGTCCAAAGTGAGGATTTGGCTGCATAGTATCAGCAACAAATATTTAATGATGTGTTATTTTGGGCAGGGTATTTGGGTAGAGAAAGTGCTGAGTGTTTTCTAAGAGCGGCACGCCAAAGAGTGATTGACTCTCTTACACTGCCATGAAATTACTTAAACTGGCAGTCATCTTTTATTGCAACGCCCCAAATTAAAGACTACAGAGTAAACATACCATGGCTGTATGTATACCCTATTATATATAATTGCCATTGGATTATAATTTTTAAGTCAATTGTAACAGTTATGAGAGATGTAGGTAGCCTAGCACTTATACAAGTTGGTTAGGAGAGGAATGTCTTTTTTGTTCATCACACGTCATTGTGAAAGTGGTGTCACAGACATCATCCCTGAGAGACGTGCCATAATTAAACAATCATTACATCTTTCTATGAAAACAACAACGCCCCTCACTGTTAGCCACCCAAACCCCAGCAGAAAATGCAATACTGTACTGTCTGACAAACCTACTTTGACACTTCGTTCCTGATTAGGGTATTTCAAACACTTCTATCTTGTGACTTTTCTGGGATCTGCCAATGAATTGTGTGCTTTTTTGAAAACGACACGTGTCAATGCTGTCAGGGTGAGGGACGAGGTAAATATGCTGTTCTATTAATCCCTTCCAAGGTCTTGTGATTACAGCATATTTTTTGCAATATTAAAATCTCCCCAACACACTTCACAAGGGAGCATGACTGAGTTCTGTTCCAACACTTTCACCTCTCACACCCTTTGAAAAAACATGACAAGGGTTGAACGTTTCACAAATGTGTGGAGTTATACAGCATGAAGCATTCAAATCAACATACTCATTAAAAAACAGAGCAGGGTGAGTTTTTATAGAATATGGCACTTAACTTTCACCAACCTATCACCAACATTTCACTTCAAATGATGCCTTTCAAATAACTTATCCATGTGAAGAAACAAGAACTACCCCGTACCGTGGCTGGCTCAAAAATGAAGGTCATGACAGTATATCATTTTCAAATGAACCACAAAAATCATGGCAATGTCTAGTCATTAAGTGGGAACATAATCAATAATAAATCAATATCATTGAAGTAAATATTCCACTTTAGAATATAAGTATATATATATATATATATATATATATATATATATAAGTTTATTTGTGAATAAAACAGTCCCTTCACCTGGAGACGGTGTACTCGACCACGCGGAGAATGTGGTCGTGGGGTCCAATGGCCCAGCGTTCCTGGTTGGTGGTGTAGGAGACGTAGAGCTTTCCGTTCTTCTTGTAATTGGGGTGGAATGCCAGGCTTAGCAGGCCCCTTTCATCTCCGCCCTGCAGTCAGACGGCAAAAAGAAGAAAATGTACCACTGTGCGACGTGTGTCCCCCACTACTAATGTGACCATGACTCCCACCAGCTCCACGTTCACTATTACTACATGCCCTGGCCTATGGCTACCCCACCACCACCACCAGCACCACCAGCATCATCATCATCATTAACATCATCATTCACCACCATTCATCTACTCTGTATTTTTGGACCATTCCTTATCTGCTGCACTGCAGCGTGACTGATGTACTGACTACAAGAGCAAACACAGAGTAAGCTTCAGTTCCTAGAAGCATAAGGGACAAGAGTTAAGTAGAGTATTGTAAGGATTTGTTTTCTTTATCCATTTAGGCCTACTTTTCTTAATGCACATACAATAAAATAAATGATAAACTCAGTCAGTGTGTATATTCTTTTTACATCAGATTGTATGTGCGTGTAGCCGTGTACATTTCTGCTTATCTCTCCCTCCCTCCCCTTTCTCTCTCTCTCTCTCTCTCTCTCTCTCTCTCCCCTTTTTCAAACCCATACTTTCTCCCATCTCCATCTCTATACCGGCTCTTTGACAACACCATTACCAGCCATTATAAAGTGTTGACTCTGGGTAGTACTTTGCAATTCCCTAAACCCCCCCCCCCCCCCCCATACACCAACCCCCCCCCCCCCCCCCCCCACAAGCGTTGTCTTCAGCTCCAGCCTTGGTTGTGCATGCTTGTCCTCAGGGTCGGGGGCCCCTGTGACGCCCCGGGCCCTCACGGTGGCCTCCATTGTGCAGTGATTTGTGTGTGTAATCTTCGGGGGATATCTGTGAATGCTGTGCTGAGTGGCTGAAAGAATTTATTAGCTCACTCACAGTTCATAGAGAGCACAAAAGTGCAGAGTCCTTCAGCCCCCTTTTTTCTTTTTTGCCCCCACACCACCCCTTCGTTTCTTTCTTTCTTTCTTTTTTTCTTTTTTTTTTAACCTCCAAATCCATCCAGAATTCCAGGGCCATGCAGTGGAAGGAGTGAGGGAGGGAGAGAGGAACAATGATTTAAAAAAAAAAAATAGAAAAACAAAAGAATCTTTGGGGGAAAAGGAAAGTAAAACCTAAACAGGGGGAGAGCTGCCAGCTCCCACTGTCTTGGCAACATGTTTAGAAAACATCTAAATTGCTTGTGTAATAATATGTAAACCTTTGTCTCACCCCCGGAGGCTGCTACATCAGTTGTCACAACCCCGGTGGTCCTCTCATCATAGTTAGCTGTAATAATCTGCTATAGCGTTTCATTCCCTAGCCAAGGCAAGCCAGGTCGGCCCTTTGTGTGTGTGTGTGTGTGTGTGTGTGTGTGTGTGTGTGTGTGTGTGTGTGTGTGTGTGTGTGTGTGTGTGTGTGTGTGTGTGTGTGTGTGTGTGTGAATCGTACTCTCCCTCGTTATTTTATTCTGACCAAATAATTAACAGAATGCTGGGCTTTTCAAGGCGTCAAGAATGTTTAGAATGTGGCCCTGACATTTTCTTTGGCGCACGTGTAGATATATTAGTCCAAAAAGAGATCTGTCAACCCCTCTAATAAGGAATACAAATTAAAGAAATACCGTAGACAAGTGGACTTCGCCAGGACAGGATGGCAAGCGCCTCGCCATCGAACGATGGTGTCAAACTATGAAATGGGGCTTAAGTGGTCAACTGAGTGTGTGGCGATTTGGCGAACACCTAGCAGAGGGTGGGTGCAATACTTCATCTTGAGTGCTGTACTTCAGCTGGGCTGAGAGCAAACTTGGCATCACGTCATCGACGGACACAGCTGTCTTTCCACCCAGGTATTCCCTGACAAAATAGTTAAAGAAAGGAATGCGACATGAAATACGAAGGGGTCAGAGTTTGGGCTGCAGTGGCAGGGATTTGGAGAGGCATAGCCTAGGTTACAGCCCAGGGAACACACATCATAAATTGTGTTCGAGTGTCCTGGATCTCCCAAGTCCTGTTTGGATTGCCAGGCTGTGCCGGCTCAGTCAAACACTGCAGTGATACGGAGAAGGAATGACTGCATGACGGAATAGCTGCATGATGGAATGCAATGGAAGCAATGGGTGAGCAACAACAGAGACCGATGTTCTGAGCCATCAAGTGAAACTTTAAGTTGACAAATTACTCTTTACACCGAAAAGCAAAGTTTCCTGTCATGCTTAGGATTATGAGCACTATAGATATCAGATCATCAAGTGATTTTTTTCATCTTTTCTTTTCACAAAATCAGGCGAAGGGGGGAGAGAGGGTGTGGTGCATCACACACATGGACGCTAAATCATGCAGAAATGATCACAGCTTGCCAAAGAATCAGAACAGATTCTATTTATTATGTTTGTTATATTCTGCAACCTCAGTTTGAAATGTTTCGGATTTAGACAATGTGTTGACCCGAATCCCCAAAATAAACACACTTTTGGGAAAAATGGGTCAGAGACCAGAATTCCAAAGAGGGCTACATCCGGAGCCGGGGAGGGGGGGACCACAAGACACTGATTTAAATGGACTGAAATATTAGCTCTCTCACTAATGACCAGCTCCTTCAGCAGCATCAGGAAACAAACACTTCATTAGAGAGCCAGCCAATCTGAGGAACAACTTTGATTAAGATGACACAGGAACACTAACCCCTGGCACTGAGACTGCTGCCAAAGCAGCAGGAAAGGGTGGGTGGGTAGTGCGAACAAACAAGCTCACTTTTAGAGCTATCGTGCAGAGAGCTCTAAAAGTGAGTTCCACATTGACAGGTCACAGGCTGTGGGTAGGAACTCGGTGCTATGGTGTGGTGAGTATAAAATTGCGATTAACATTTCTGTTTGCCTTTTAGGCTTCGTAATAAAAGATTGCACAGGGCAGATATGACAAATAAAATGTAATACTTTTACAAAAAGAAATAATGAGGAAGCGATTGCATGATTATGCAAAATAATTGCAATCTTTCTATAAATTCACCACGTCTCTGTCTGTACGTACGTGTGTATGTCTGTAATGCACGTAACTCAAGAACCGTTCGCCCCACCGACTTCAAATTCGACACACGTTCCACACCACCACAGGGAGTGCAGTGCCCGTTGTAGAGTCGGTCGGACCCACAGTTGTCCAGAACCGCCACAAAAGGCCTCTGCCCGGGCTCTGGACAGGGCCCTTGCCCAGGCTCCATATAAGGAGCTGGCCTGTTCTGACATCACAACACTCCATATTTGGGCATGCCTGACATCACAACACTCCATAGTAGTTCCAAGTAGGCCAGTGCCCAGCGGGCACAACTCTAGTATCCAACAATGCGCCACATCTCTGTATGTCTGTAATCCACGTAACTCGAGAACCATCGCCCCACCGACTTCAAATTCGACACACGTGTTCCACACCACCACAGGGAGTGCAGTGCCCGGCCTTGAGTCGGTCGGACCCACGGTTGTCCAGAACCGCCACAAAAGGCCTCTGCCCGGGCTCCATATGTGGATCTGGCCTGTTCTGACATAACAATGATGTTCTGACATCTGCATAGTATCCAAATTTGGGCATGCCTGAGAAATAACTCCATATATGGGCATAAAATGGGCAGACATAATAACTGGGTGGGGCATGCTTTCCAACTTGCATCGTTCCAAGTAGGCCAGTGCCCAATGGGCACCACTCAATTCATCCATCCATCCATCTTCAATTATCTCATTGCCTAGAGCCGTGGTGAGTTAGGATGCAAGACTATTCTCTGTTCACTGTTCTCTGTTACACACTCACTCCACCATCTCCATATCTTCACCCCCACCTCTCTCCAACTGCAACAAATCACTTGTGCCATGTCGACCCAAAGCTAGTTTACTCCATTTCTCCTCGAACGTCTATCCTCATTTTTTTGTCTTTATAACCACCATTATTCTTCCACAGTCCGGGAGGGGGTGGGTTTCTGATTGTGTATCTCCAGGGGTATTATTATGGCTTCTTCTTCATACTTCACAAAACACCTGCCTCCACATTCCTCCTTTCCCCTCCAGTCCCTGTACTCCTGGGTTTGTTCTCTGAGTTTGGCAACGTCAAGATATTGGCGGCATTCCACCATAAAGCTGGGAGAGAGAAGAGGTTGAAGATGCGGATGAAGATGAGATGTTGTACTGTATAAAAATGTCTCTTGGATTGATTGACATTTAGACAGTGGTTCCAGCTGATTTAACGATCACAATTTAAGTTGTGACTTGCATGCCGCTGATCCATCTGACATAACATGAGGCGATTGTGATAAATACTTATGTGGTTCAACATGTTCAATTGATATCCTTTGATATCCTTTCCCTTTTTTAAAGTAGGCTACCTCAAGTCTCACTTTGCCATGATTTTATGACACACTGGTCCTCCCTGAGTGTTGTTGCTGGTGGTGGTAGTGCTAGTAATGGTGGTGGCAGTGCTAGTAATGGTGGTGGCAGTGCTAGTAATGGTGGTGGCAGTGCTAGTAATGGTGGTGGCAGTGCTAGTAATGGTGGTGGCAGTGCTAGTAATGGTGGTGGCAGTGCTAATAATGGTGGTGGTAGTGCTAGTAATGGTGGTGGCAGTGCTAGTAATGGTGGTGGCAGTACTATTTCCATTCCCTATTGGTAGTCTCTCTTTTCTCTGTTTCTGCATAGCTAATGCATTGTTACCCTGAAGCTTTTCCTCCTTGGTGGCCTGTGGGCAATGCTCCCCAAAAAGGTATTCAACTAAAGTTTGATTTGGAGAAAAACTACGTCTGAGGCCTCGCCTGTATGTGCACGCACGCATGCACGGCTGCACGCACATCTTTTGAGGGGCGATAGCCCCTCCTATGCCCATCGTTTGGTGTATGTGCACAAACTTTGTCCTACACAAACATTAAATCCTATTGACAATGAATGGACAATTTTTAGTGTTTGTGTAAACACAAACATTGCATAACACAAACATTGAAGACGAAGGTGAGGACGCAAATTCTGATTGGCGGGAATGAGATGATGTACGATGATAAGATCGTCCCCTCACTTCACAGGGGCGTGATTTTATTCCACTTACAAAGACAACTCCATATTGGAGCAATGTTTTTCTAATATATGTTACGATGTTTTTAGCTAACACTTGTACCATCCATTTAATTGGTATGCATCATGAGAAGAAATTATGACAAGCATCCCATTACATCATGTGAGGTGTCCTCAAGTTAAATTGGTTAGTACATTAGCAGAATAATGGTGTATTAGCATGACTCAGGGCTCCCAGCTCTGCTCTGCCGGTGTGAGTACACACTAAAGATGAGTAAGGGGCTAATTTGTCATAGGCAGGGTACTTAAGTTGGACAGGATGAGAGATGCTCCGCTGGCGAATGAGAAGACCCAACAGCTGTTCACGGAGCCAGGACAGAAAAGACTTAACACGCTGTGAGCTATTTGTTTCGCTGTGAAATATTTTATTGCAGGCCCCTTCACCCTTGTCACACACACTAATACACTTCAATGGAGTGTTAACCTCGCCTTGCCGCTTGCAGATGTCTTCATTTATAAAAGGCTAATTCTCTCTCTCCCCTGTGTTAGGCTGTGTTCTTTGATTTAGATTTTTTTGCTGTGTAATATGTTGCAGTTTAATTGACTAGAAGCTGAAACTTGGCTTTTTTACCGGGTTGTGGGGTGGAGGGCGGGGCAGCCATAGTAGAATATAGGGGGTGATTTATATCAAAGAGTCATCCATGTCAGCGTTTATTACGGCATCTGGAAATGGTTGGTCCAGTCAAGATAACTGGCAGAGCATCTCTTTTATGCACTGACTTTCTAGTCCAGTATTATAATAAGATGCCAGGTTAGTAATACATGGAAGAGCTAGGAGAGATGCAGCACAGCTGGCTATGTTGTTGTACTGTAAAAAGAGTTTTATCTAACTCTGTTTCTCTTTTCCACATAGGAGTCTGGAGACTCCGTCCAGGACAGGATTCAGACGCGCCTCCTGCAGGAGACTTGGCTCAGATCTGACTGAACCCATTTGATTTGCCGTTATATGAGCCTGTTGCGACAGCATGCCGTGGCCGACGTTCCATCCCCAGCAGGGTTCGAACCCACAACCTTCAGCGTAAAAAGGCCTATGCAATACCTGCTACACTAGGGCGGCTCTGTGTCTGAGTGTGTAAGAATGCTTCATTACTTAGTTGAGTTAAATTAACACTCAGCTATTTTGAGGTAGTAAGTAGTGGAAAGGCGAAAGGAAGACGCTGGACAAGTGTGCGTGTGTGTGTGTGTGTGTGTGTGTGTGTGTGTGTGTGTGTGTGTGTGTGTGTGTGTGTGTCGAGAATGACAATCATGCTGAGGATAATTAACACGACTGTGACAGAGTGAGACTGTCACATCAAGTGATGCAACCCAAGAATCCACTTCCTACCAGGAGAAGGATGCCAGCAACTGTCACACAGAAAACAGAGACACACGCATGCAAACACAAACACGCACACACGCACGCAGGCACGCACACACGCACACCCACACAAACCCATTAATGGCTGTGGGGTGGTAGTGGCAGGGGGAGAGGGTGATTGGGGGGGGGGGGGGGGTTGAATGTGGGGCAGGGGTGGAGATTGAGTTTCAGCGGCAGTAGAACACCCACGGAGCAGCCGGGAGCCTGCCTGTGCCACCACCACAGCACACCATTGTTTCTGAGCGGGTCAGCTTAATTGGCACGGGGGGAGCAGAGAGGGAGGAATGGAAGGAGATAGGAGGAGGGGAAGGAGGAAACACAGAACATTACAATCAAAGCATGTAGCGTGGGGCCCAGTGATAAACCTGTTATCTCCCCCCACACACCCCCCCGGGAGCGTCTCTCTGTATAGAGGCAGCCCCATCCTGTTGATGCAGCCAGTAAACACCTCAGTCCCTCTTTAGGCTGGTGATCTCCCTGGTTCTGTTCACCCCATGCGGCTGGAGCTGGGGGTGTGGGGGTTGCTCTCTGGCCGCCGACATCACAGAATAGGACCCCTGGGGCAACACTGGGGCTCGAGCCATGTCTAATTGTTATAATGATGGTTTCATCCCCAGACCAGACCAGTTAAAAGTTTAAATGATAAGAGGAGAAGGAGGAGAGTCGAGCAGAAGAGAGCCGGGGATGGAGAGGAGAGCAGAGGAGAGGACAGGACCGGACATCCCACTGGGGGGCAGTTTGGCCGGCCTGTACACTCAGGGGTCTTGTCAGCAGAGTAGCGGGAAGCATGGGAGATAGATAAACTTCCTGTAGGAGAGTGTGCCCACTTCCCCTGAAACCATCCCATCTCGCCTCATCTCTCGATGCAATCTAAACTATTTACAAACAAATGTAAAATATAAAACCCTGGCAGTCGCAGGGAAACAGTGGGAAAGGAATGTGAATATTACATGTTGCCCCCACGAGAGACAGTGATGGTATCGCAAATATTGATGTAAGGTACCTCGTAGGTGAGATATCCGGAGAAAAACGTCCACGGCCATAAAGATAGTGTTTCAACCAGCATCAGGCTCCAACACATTAATGAAAAGAATCAGTTCCAACTTTTACTCAGGTTCAGGACATTTCTGTCTGATTGGCTAGTGTACTTGTGTCCTCTGAGAGAGTACTGAGCCAAACATTAGTATGATCCTTCAGGCATAGACAAGAAGCCCTGGCAACGACTACCTCCTGTCAAGTCTCTTCCTATGAACTTCCGTGACAGTCAGAAATATGGGGAAACATGCCGGGAGATGTGAAACTTCCCCTCATGCAGGTAGCGTGGCTTCCTGTCTCAAACAAACCACCCATAAGATTACGGAGGTATACCTATCCAGCTACGTATTGTTTTTGCATTTCATCGACGGAATGTAATGTAAAACTGTAAAAACATGCCTACTTCTTAATCCAACTGACTTACTATCTCCACAGTTCATTCTATGTCTCAAATGTCTAGTTTGTTCACACTGGGAGAGAGAGAATACTGAGGTTAGGGAGCGTGTGTGTGTGTGTGTGTGTGTGTGGGGGGGGGGGGGGGGTGTCAGTGTGCAGACAGGGATTCTGATTGTAAGGAATGAGATAAGATGGAGACAATAGAGCGCCGAAGTCCTGACGTCACTTGCTCATCCCCTGGTTCACGGAAGTAATTTCTCTATGGAGAATAACACAGGGTCATCTTAAAATCATCTCCAAAAAAAATCAAAGTGTATTGTCTGGGAGGTGGCTCTGTGTCGTTTATGACCGTCAGTCACTCATATTTGATACCGTCTGTTTCTAGCGAAAATGTAACAAATTCAGCAGCGGTAACATTAGCGTTTTCTCTCAGTCAGTTGATTATTCATATCCATATGAGTGAAACGGCTTTGATGACATGTATATTTTTCAAACACTTTTCAAACATCTGAAATCCTCCTATGGGGATTACAAAGCAAATAAAAAGTACATGAACCCGTGGACTGATATTGACGTCAGACTTCGGTGCTCTATGAGTGATCGGTGTGTGTGTGTGTGTGTGTGTGTGTGTGTGTGTGTGTGTGTGTGTGTGTGTGTGTGTGTGTGTGTGTGTGTGTGTGTGTGTGTGTGTGTGTGTGTGCGTGCGTGCGTGAGTGTGATGTGGTGTGGTGGGCAGTTGTTAGGCACTCAACGCTACCATGTGCCATTATAGTCACTGCATTGGCTACTAAAGAGAAACAGCATTTGAGGCATTCAATTAAGAAAGCCATTAAGCCATCTTGGGGGAATTAGAAGCAAATTAGCAGTGAGCGCAATGTGTTCACACAGTTAATTAGCAGATAATAGCACAGTAGCTGGCTGCGTTTGCAATTTATGAGTGACTGCTTGTTTGGTGTAATTATATAATTGAGTGTTAGCAGTGAGAAAGGCACCACTTTAGGGGATTTGCATTGGCATGTGAGATGTTCCATGCAGACTCCATAAAGTAGGTCAGTGCAATAGAAGACGGTTGTCACGGCACTTCTAAAAAGTAAAAACACATTACTGTAATGTGCTATTCAAAGTTTAGCGAAATACAGATAAATAATGGTGTCAGGCTGTTTTTCTTTGTTTCTCTCTTTCTATCATTCATTCTTTCCATGCTTCCTTTAACATTTTACCCACATTTCACCTAAAACACCTCATTACCCTGTAATTGTACTGTGGGACACACAATACTGTGCATAATTATGTGGGGCACACAAACGTGGGTGGTAACATTTTTCCCACTCTCAGGGATGTATTCATACTCATAATTCAATTCTGTACATGTGTGTTGTTCGTGCCTACCTTGAGGCCGCTCTGCACCAGCTTGTGAATGTCCAGGAAGGGCTCTTTGAGCAGCTCCAGCTGGTGGGTCAGAATCCTGACGAAGCCCTCTCTCTCTAGGACAAAGAGGCGCTGGGAGCCGTCCCCACAGTGCATGGCGGCCACCGGCTGCCTCAGGCCACTCAACACCTCCTGGGCACAGTAGCAGTTGTGCTTGTGTTTCCTGCATGGCCAACCGGATCGGGCAGGATACAAAAGGTTGGAGGTCAATCAGTGGTGGCAGCAGCCAGTGATAATCCCGTTAGGAGAGAGAGGAGTGTAAGAAAAAGTAAGTAAAAAAAAGTCAGAGAGAGAGAGAGAGAGAGAGAGCAGGTGGATGAGTGTAGTGGCGGGGGAAATTAGACAATCAAGCTTCCACTTCAGGGCAGTTTGTATGTTTGTACTGATACTTTCTGCCAGGGAATTAATTGCATTCACCTGTTGCCACAGGTCTAAATAAGACCCTGACTAGATGTCTAAGAGGAATCAGCATCATTCCGAGTCCCTTAACAGCTTAAGATGGACCACTCAAAATACGGAGCAAAATGGAAAGAGCTTTGTAGCTATCTGCCAAGTGATGAAGAAATTCCACTGCACCTCAACCATGTGAAGGCATGAGGCCTGATGTGTCACGCACAGAAGCAGGACACAGCAGCAGCAAAGGAAGACACTGGAGCAATTTAAGCTTCTTTACTGAAGGGGCTAATACAAAACACTACTAATATATATATTTTTTTTTATTTATATTTTTTGTCCCATGATTTTGTAACCCATTTTTCACCCCTGTGTCAATCATCCTGTGATGTGATCCTGGGCTCTACACACCCTCCGCCAACCTAGGGAGAGCAACGGACTTAACTCATGCTTCCTTCATGCTTGAGTGTCCAAGTTGCTCCTTTACACCTGACAGGGGGGAGTTTCCCTGGTTGTACGTAGCGTGTGGAAGGAACACGTTATTCCAACCAGTTCCTTTCCCCTCCATCAGGCGTCCCGGCTGGCCAGGGGGAGGCAGTTTAGAGACCAGGATTACTGCATGTTTTTGTGAGGGTACCTACCCTAGGGGACACGGGGAGAACATGCAAACTCCACACAGAAAGGCCCTTTCGCCAACCCCGCCTTCGGGTATGGGCACTGATGACGCGGAGGAGGAAACACGCCGCCAGCACCCACAGCGCCCCGAGCGGGAATCGAACCCAGGACCTTCTAGCTGTGAGGCGACAGCACTACCAACTGTGCCACCGTGCCCCACTACTAATATTTTGATGTTAGTGATGACATACACTAGTCTTGCATTCTCATTAGTGGATAAACTGGGTGGAAATAATTCAGTTTTCGCTAGGTCCTCTCTGCGGTTCTAGCCCCCCCTACATAGCATGTAGATTTCCCCAGACATATTGGTAGGCAGAGATGTCCGATTGTCTGGTAGTGGCTATGCGAGACTAGACATACGTTGGCCGGGCTGCAGAGCTTCATATCTTGCCCTCAGGGTAAAACCAGAGATAAAGGACCTCCTCTCACAGACAAAAGGCCAAAACCCTCTGTGATGTACAGACATTTCCAGCGAGTAAGGCGGCCCAAATGATGCACGATAAGCATTTTCATTATGCAGCCAAAGCTGAGCAAATGCACCCCTGAACAAACTTTGGGATCAGAGGACAGGGAGGAGGGAGGGTGTTGTGTATGAGTGTGTGTGAAAATGGGCCGGTGAACTTGGATCATGTGACAGATTTGGGAGGGCAAGGAGCACACCTGTTACCACCAAAACCAAACCACAACAGTGTTTCAATTTCTTTCTTTTTGTTTTGGAATGATCAAATCAAACATTATGATTCTAAATAATACAACATAAATCATTTAAAATATTTATTTAAAATAAATAAAACAAGTCATGCTACAAACCTGCTTATATCTTCTATTTTCTCATCTCCTAAGTAGTTGGATTCCTGGCTTCGCGGTGGCTTTCGTTGAAAATCTGGAAAGCACAGGCTGCCGTCCCTTCTCCCATAGTATTGGCAGAACTCATCCACATCGGCTTGGAACAGCTCTAGTAAACAGAACAGAGACAGACATTATAGACAGAGTCTTATGCACATACTGCATACCAAAAGGACCTCATGTGCTTCATGCCTCACATGGTAATGTTATATAGCCCTCTACTTGAGAGAGAAAGAGAAACGGAGAGAGAGAAAGGAAATAAAGAGAGAATGTGTGAACGTGCCTGTGTGTTGGGGATGAATGTAGTTACACTGGATGAGCCAAACCAAATCCTGGCTAGACTGAGCTGAACAGAACAAGTGAAGAGAAAACAGGCCAAACCAAACGGATTTCAGATCCAACAGAGAATTCGGCAGAATGCTATCCTTCTCCCCAAGCAAAGTGCAAAAAGATGTTGATTTGAAGATTTTATATATTTTAATCTTTAAT
This sequence comes from Protomyctophum parallelum, assembly GCF_964188405.1. Taxonomy (NCBI): domain Eukaryota; kingdom Metazoa; phylum Chordata; class Actinopteri; order Myctophiformes; family Myctophidae; genus Protomyctophum; species Protomyctophum parallelum. Next base: position 49,396,147 of record NC_139702.1, on the reverse strand, counting down.
CATTATAGACCTTAGTCTGAATTCAGTCTTCAGTCTTGAATTCAGTGTCATGGTCATTTGGTGGTGTTTGTTTTGCACTCTGCATACGGTATCTCTAAAGCAGTGGTTTTCAACCTTTTTCATATCAAGTTCCATTATTTATTCGCCTCTCAGAACCAAAACTAAAGATTATTTTGTTGTCGTTGGATAAGGTTTTGTCCACAATTCCATCAAGGTGGTCCCTGGACTACTAGATTAAAAACCACTGCTTTAAAGTGTTACTGTAGAGTTCTACCTCCAAAATGTGAATTTTAGATCACCACGTGTGACGTACTGCAATGAAGATGTGATTGGAATAAGTGCAGACTAGAGGGTCCTCCACTGCAGATATTCTCGCAGGTGCGTGGACAATTCAGCATGTTGATTCTAGGGGTGTGTCATATTGGAATTTTAATGAGGGCTTGATTCTACAGTCGTGGAAAATTGGCAGAATTGATAGATTCTGGAATGCTGAGGGTAAAGATAAAGCATAGATTGAGGCAGTAAACTCCATTGTGGATTTTCTTTAGTGGTGAGAGAAATGCTTTACATAAACATGTATTAATCAGAGGTAGATTTTTAAGATGATTTCAAACATAGGACGTGTGAACTGGGACTTTAAAGAACAATTATAAATTGACGCTTAGGCTAGCCTCGCTTTGAAGTATCTGTTACTGTGGAAGTATACTTTAGTCAGTTTGCTTTATAAAATAGTTCCCATAAGCATAAAAACTTAAAAACATTTCTTCAAAGTTGTGTACATAAATAAGAACTTAAAACGGCAGAAAATGCTTACGATTGCTAACTAGCTCCCTGGTTACGACAGGATTTGGCCAGAGCCACCAATAAAGCCCAGCTGGAACACTGATGTTTGGCGTGCAAAACCTCTGCGTTCTTTTAATTTATGGGTGTCAAAAAATTATGTTATGAAAATGGCATAGTGTAACCCACACTTTCACTACTCTCCTTCAAACAAATCCAAAAAGTCTCACATGGGACTCTCAAATAACTTCCATGTTTTCTGTGTATCATGGAGCAGCATGTGGGTGCAGTGTGTGAAACGTGAGAGCTTCTAAGGCAACAATCAACCTGTAAAATGGGATAGCACGATTCCAACCACACGTTTAGTAGTTGGAAATATAATTTTCTTCAAAAATGCAAATAAAGAAGCAATGTTTCGCAAATGTAAATGTAATATTCCATTCCAATGCTTGGGTTACGGGTTAAGTTCAAAGCTAAAATGCTATCAACCCATTCACACTTTATTTCTCTTAGACGGGTTTATTTTAAATGGTCCAACAACGCTAGAGTAATCTGAGTAAACGTGATCTGAGTAAACACGGCAATCAGACGGAACAGCCCCGCCTGGCTGAAGGGTCCCCACACACAGTCACAACATTATTCCAAGGTTCTAGGAACTACTCCTCTCCTCTCCCCTCCTCTTTTTCTTATTGTGCATGTATGGTAAACCGCAGAGGGTAGAAAGCAGCATGGTGAATCTTGAGACAGGGCCCTTTGTGACCTAAAAACAATCTTTGGTTATATTGTTTCCCTTACGCTAGCCCTTGGTGGGTGGAGGAGAGCAAATACACCCGCGATAAAAAACACAAACAGGACTCTCTCTGCCTTCTTTCATCTCCTTCTCTCCCCCGGGTCTCTCTCTCTCTCTCTCTCTCTCTCTCTCTCTCTCCAACACACATGCACATGCACACGCACAGTCGCGCACGCACGCAGGCGCGCGCGCACACACACACACACACGCACGCACGCACGCACGCACGCACGCACGCACGCACACACACACACACACACACACACACACACACGGGCTGACCGCTCCAAATACTGGAGGTGATAGGATATCCCCTCAAACATCTAAACACAACATGGAGATCAAAAACACACACACACACACACACACACGCCATTCGTGCACACATATAAACATATACAAAGACACAGACAGACAAACACACATGAACACGCACGCATGTGCGCATACACACACTGCACACTCACACAGAGAAACAGACAGCTCTCTCGGGCTATACCACCCACCTACTTGCTGCCTGCAGTTATCTTAACCGTGCTGACTGGGGACCTCAGGTGCGGTGAAGAAAAACGAAGAAAAAAAAATAGAAGGGAGAGAGGGGGCGAGTGAGGGAGGCCTGTAGGCAGAAGTGAGAGTGGGGCCAGTAAATGTCTTTATGGAGATATGGGGTCTAAGTATGTAGCGCTAATCAGGAGCAGCAGGACAGTTATGGATGCTGTAAAGAGGCTACTGCTCCACTTTCAGTGCCTCCCGTCAGCAGTTTGAATTGACTTACATTTACAGTAAATGGCAACCCATACGGACCTGCACTTCTCAATCAATGGCTAAAGGTTGTGATACAGAAACCAGAAATAGAGAGGTAGAGAGAGAGAGAGAGAGAGAGAGAGAGAGAGAGAGAGAGAGAGAGAGAGAGAGAGAGAGAGAGAGAGAGAGAGAGAGAGAGAGAGAGAGAGAGAGAGAGAGAAAGCATAAGAGAGAGAGTATGAGTGATAGAAACAGAAAAGGATGAGAAAGAGAGACTGAGTGAGAGAGAAAGGGCAGAGAGAAAAATAATGTGTGTGTGTGTGTGTGTGTGTGTGTGTGTGTGTGTGTGTGTGTGTGTGTGTGTGTGTGTGTGTGTGTGTGTGCTTGTGTGTGTGTGTGTGAGAGAGAGAGAGAGAGAGAGAGAGAGAGAGAGAGAGAGAGAGAGAGTGCTTGGGTCCACATCTCCCGGCTCCCCAGCACTCTAATGTTCTGCTTCCATCTGGTTATCTTCCAAGGCAACCTGGGTGGGCCACCCAAAGTACTTGACATCTTGATGCACTTCAGCAGTTTTACATACACACAACCTTTGTAGAAAAATAAATGTGTCATTCGTCACCACATATGCTGATCTGCAGAGGCCTCGGGGGTGGGGGGGTGGTTGTGGGAGGGAGAGGAGGATGATGGTGAAAGCTGGGAGGCAGAGAGGGGAGGGTGGAAGCGAGACTGCACTTCTTCTTTTGGCTTTTCCTCTGGAGCTATTGGCTCTCTGAGGCCTCGTGTCCGTTGGCCCGGCGTTAAGCAATGCGACTATACACAGATACCACCGACAGATGTCATTTCATTTACACCTTCAGTTACATAAGCAAAGTATGCAAGCCTTTACGTAACCACCCTATACACGTTTTGTATGGGGAATAGCGAAAATATGAAAATGTGTCATTCTGAGCTTGCATTTTTGTTATTTTTGGACATTTAAAAACAAATTGTGACATGAAGATGTGCCTATGACAGTTGAAAGTGATCAATATGGGTGACTGTACAAGCTGACACTCTTATTCTGAGTAACAAGACCCAATAGTGAGTAACAAGACCCCCATACATAACCATCAAACAGCAATGAGTACAATGCCATAACAAGCAGTTCTCAGGATTTGACTATATAGTGGATAGAGGTGCCATCGGAAAAGCAGTGGCAAGAGCGAAGATGGGGGGCAGTTTTGAATAGGCTTTTGTTTTTATTCATAATATAGAAATGAAGACGAGGACAATCTCTCCTCTCCTCTCTCATACCTTTGTCCCTGGTTTCCATTCCAGTTCAATCATAATTAATGAGGAATGGTCTCACTCTTTATTTTACAAGGGAGTCCTGGCCAAGATAGCAGCATAAGCATGTTCACATAAATGACAAAAAATAGTAATACATGTAGTAATACATAACCATTAGATACGCTTTTGAAAGGAGCACAATGACCTAAGATGGTGTAAATGTCTTAACAGTTTGACTGTTTTTTACGATTAACCCGCATTTTAATCAACCCCCCTTCACTGCCGAGATTGTTGTATTACCTTTAGAGCATACGCTGAATTATTTGGGCTTTTAATCCGCGAAAATCCATCAAAAAAAGCTCCCGTGGTTTGTTATGATCTGTGTGTAGCATCCACCATCTTGGTGCACGCGGAAGACGCACACAAGATTGGTTTCAATGAGGCGTTGCACCCAATGCATTTCCATTGGCCTCAATTTCCAGAAGCCCTAGCAGCCCACAGCATGTGACGATTTCCGGTTTTGTCATCTCAGCGAAGGCATCCAGTCTCATACTCCGCTACGAAGACGGATTTTCTTTTGATTCATTACATTACGGCGGATTAAACACATAAAACAAAAGGCGGGTATGTCCGATACGGCAGCGACATTAACCTGGAGTAATCCATTCAAGGCACGGAAACTGTTAATATAAATATTAAGTATGATTAATATTAATACTTTTATTATACTAGAATATATATATATATATATATATATTCATTCCGTGGGTAAAAGCCTGTAGGCTACCCACATATTGGTAGACTATATTAGCCCAATATTGCCGTTACGCATTTCACTTGAATAATGTTGTTGTGCGCACGTGCGTGTGTGGAGAAAGACAGTTATTTAATGAAAGTGAAGATTATAACATCCTGTATTGGTAGCCTATATTAGCCCAATATTGCGTTATGCATTTCACTTGAATAATGTTGTGTTGCGCACGTGCGCGTGCGGAGAAAGACAGTTATTTAATGAAACTCAAGATTATAACGTCCTGTCTCGCTGCCGCAGCGCCGCCGTGTGTGTATAGCCTGTGTGTGTGTGTGGGGCGTGGCGAGAGAGAGAGGCGTGGCGAGAGAGAGAGAGAAAGGTCGTGGCTTCCAGGCGTGCGTGTGTGTGTGTGCAAGCCAGGCGTGCGTGTGTGTGCAGGCGTGTGTACTCGGCAGTTGGCTGGCAGGTGAAAATAGCCAAAGCGTTCTGTGTAATCGTAATATGTAGGCACAAACAAACTACTGACAAAGTACAATGTTGATGTAACTAAGAGATTCGCTGAGAGAGAGCGATATTTTAAATACAGAGATTTAGAAGGAATAAGCAAAATCGTGAGGCTACAATTCCTCTCCCGTTCCTCGTTTCTCTTCTCCTGCGGGAGATCAGAATGAGATTCTGAGAGCGGGCTGCCGTTGTGAGTGTGTGTGGGTGTAGTGTGTAAGATGGTGTTGTGGGTGTTGCAATAGCGACGTAGCTGTTGTGGCTTTGGGTTTCTTGCCATGTGTTGGGTACAAGTTCTCTAATATATAATAGATATAACGATTTGTATAATTTATTTAATTAAACTTTAATTTATTATTACTTTTTGAGTGGGTGACAGCGGTGGATCTCACTTATGAGCAAGCCCTTCGTAATGGCGTTTGATTTGACTCCAGAGGCATGCCATGTGGGTGGGTTGAGGACAAGTGTGTTTGAAACTGTTCCTGTTTGGAAATCTTAGCAGATCTAATCAGCCCATGGTGCAGAGATAGGAAGAAGTCTGGCCAAATGGCAGCAGAGAGGACTCAGAGGAGTGTTTGATCACTTTTGGAATGCACAGAGACGCAGGTACCTGCGATCTTAAGAGAGCCCTTCAAAGGGAACAACTTCTGAGGAGCGAACGCCTGGCAGGCGGGCGCAGCGGTAGCAGCAGAAGATCAGCTCCTATCATTCAACAGCACTGTCACATATCCATGAGGGAAAACTGTTGAGTCATGAGTTTTTTTTTCTTTCTTTCTTTCTTCATTATTCTGCGTATGTGGTGGCTGTCTCTGCGAGGTCGGAGGTAGAGTCTGGTGGGGGGGGGGGGGGGGGGGGGGGGGATTGGGCCCAGCCAAGCAAGGCTTTGATTATGTTTACGTTCCATTGAATTTACCAGCCCCAAGGAAAACAAACCAGTGATGTATGAGCGGCATTTTTTGAGACGACAGCTAGTGTCTAGGCTAGGCCGGGGATTGTGTGCTCTGCTGGAGGCACTAGGCAAGGCGAGGTGAGCCGAGGCGAGGTGTCAGGGGCTGTCATGTCTAGACCGTATAGCTAGTGCAAGTTTACACATCCTCCAAACATAGTGTGAGCCCTTAAGAGTGGGGAGGTGGCTTGGCCAAAATGAATGAGTGGCTCACTAAATCATTGCTTTTTGCTACAGTTTTCTGGCATTACAGGCAGTTTTATTTTGCTGATGGGTTCCCAGATTGGGCTAGATGATGCGACACCAACGGGGGAGAGGGAGAAGGTGTCGTTTAGGGAGCACTGTGAAGTCAGTGAGAAACACAGTGAGTCAGTTAGGGAGGCACGCTCAGCAACGGATGGAGGTGAGGTCAGATGGGGTAAGAGCTGGATAAACAAATATCCACAGAGCGGAACCCTGACGCACCACTTCTTCTTGCGCGGCGTGTCCTGATGTACGCGTGCAGGCTGATTTTCAATAGGGAGCGAGAATTTTAATAAGTCACATTAGGGGTTTAAACATGTCTACGATGGGGTTGCTTGTGCATGTGTCTGTGCACATGCGTTCGTGCGTGTGTGCGTGCGAGAGAGAGAGAGAGAGAGAGAGAGAGAGAGAGAGAGAGAGAGAAGTAACAACAGATGCGCACATGGACTATGACACTATGACAAGTCACCTTCATGGTACTCCCCATCACCACATCCACATGTGGTATTTACCTGGTATGTGGCCCCTGCAGGTGTAGTAGAACTCGCGGCAGAAGTCCTGGCAGAGGCGTGGCAGCTCAGGCTCCCTGTGCGGTATCTTATCCGTGTCTGTGGAGTGGAATAACACCTGGGCGTTGGGGGAACAGCGAGCGCACTTGATCTCCTCCAGGAGACGTCCACATTCCGTGTTATTGGTGGAAAAAATCTGGAGGCCCACAGGTCGACACATACACAAAAACAACAGCTGGTTAGAATGATAGGCTTTTACATAGCAAATGACCGTACTTTCAACTTGTAAACTTATGCAATTTCCAAGTTGTTCTAGTTGTTCACAGTTACAGTTTGTGTCATATCCAGAGTAACTGATAGTATCAGACTGGGTACTGTGCATGAATCCTAGTCAACAAACGACAGGATGAATGGCAAATGATATCACACCCATGTGAAGTGAGGGGCACTCTTGTAGTCGTACATCATCCAATACAAAATGTATATATTTCTTCATGAATTAATTTGTCAACTTATGTTATTATCTTTTAACCATGATACAATGTTAAAGAACTCATCTTTTCACCGTGATCATGTGAGATGACAACTGAATTTAAGTGATTGGTTAGCCCATTTGCTTGTCTACATGTCTAAAGTTTCCTTTCAGTGTCAATGGTATTTAATGTTTGTGTTGCCACAAATTTACGTCATATTTCAGGAACATATGACGTAATTCTCCTCTCATTGTCAATGAGAGACGTGACGTGACGTGCCAAAAAGCCGTATAAGAATGACCCCGTCATAACTGCTACAGGTGCAGCAAGCTCTTGTTACTTGCGCAAGCAGAGCCACGCAAGTAATAGTTTTCGTCCAGTGCTTCGATGAGTATGTCGCCGTTTGATGCGTATGCGCCGTGCCAGCGTATGACGTAATGACTACTTGTGCTTGATATGGCAGTGGTGTCAGATTACATACATGTATACATAAGGGCATTACCTTTAATCCTCCCGACACTAAAAAAACAAAAAAAAAAAAACATATCGTCATTACGTCACCATCGAAAACCAATTACACTCTGGCATTGGGTCCTTTAATCCACATCTTTATTACGTCATCATTGAGAGCTATGTTGTACCAGTTATACCCTGACGTCATATGCTGCTACGATACATACGCATCAAACGGGGCCTACGCAAAGTAACCACATTATACCGCTAATCAACAAATTACATATACAAATACATGGAGGCATTTCCTTTAATCCACCCGACACTGATCGAGATATACGTCACCATCGAAAGCCGTCACTCATCCGTATTAATTACAACATTACGTAATTGATTGTTGTTAATTACGTAACGAAAGAATGAATTTGAAATGCTTAAATAGAATTACCTTCATGTTCTTCAACAGATCTCAAAATAGCGTCAGACAGGACAATACTTTTCAAGTAAGTCATAGAACTGTATGCTAGATAGCCAAGACAAATCACCAGCATATTCCTGAGCAGACTAACGTTGGGCCAGGACAAAATAAATCCTTATTATATAGTTATTTACCATACTTTTACTACACAATAACTACTTTTTTACCTCCAAAAACTAGGTACGTAGCAAATAGCTAAACCTAATAATTCAATATTTCAAACGTTCTTTCACAGAGAAGCTGAGATTTGACCGTTTGTAGCGGTCGACAGTACTTGCGCGCTCTGCTTGCGCTAAATGGCCTACTTGTGTGCAACAAGCAAGTAGGCACTCGACAGAGTGCAGTTCTAGTTTATGATCTATAATCAGTTTGTGTGCCGCAGGCTTTGCCTCAGCTCACAGCTTCACGTTGCGTCCAAGTCAATGGACCTTTAATGTTTGCCTTAAGCAGTGACGTCATGTGGCAGCCACAGTGGGCATCCCTCACTTCACACACGTGTGATTTCTTCCTGCCCATAATGAGTCTGACCGCCCGGGTTTGTGGAATGTGTATTACTTGTGATATTGCATGCTACACTGCACGTGTGTAGCCCATGTCAACCACAAGAGACCACAGGACTGTTCTAGGCTGAAAGCCCAGTCTGTAGGGCTGTCACTTTTCCCAGTATATCTACCTGTTACATTTTTAAACGACACTTAACCTTCCATGCAATAACAAAAATGTGGAAACTGCAAAAGCAAAGATTTGCCATGGGGAATCCAGATACACTGATAGCCAGTTTAATTTTCTCTGAATGTTGAGGGGTGCTAGCCCCTCCTATGTCCAGCTTTTAGTGTGCGTGTAAACACAAACTTTGTCCTAACACGAACATTAAGTGCCATTGACAATGAATGGAAAGTTTTGAGTGTCAAACCTTGCGTAAACAAACATTGAAGATGAAGGTGAGGATGCAAATTCTCATTGGCTGGAATGAGATGATGTATTATGATGTATGATGATAAGAGCGCCCCTCACTTCACACGGGTGTGATTTTTTTATATTAAAATAGCTCTGTTTTGGAGACATTCACTGCTTGCTCGCCTAAGTTCACAAACAGTTCAAATTAATTTACAACTCTAATGTCTGCCAGACTGACAGATTTGGTTTTGGGGACATGGAATGGATGAAGCCAAACGGAGGGCTTCAAGATGTTATTTAGGGTCACCAAGCAAAAGTAAGCAAATGATTAATCCCAGCTAAATTAGCCGGATTATTTACATAGCAAATTAGCTGTAATAAAACACAATGTAATCTTGTCTTGGTTCCAGAGTGTTGCTGTCTGGTTGGGCAGCCAGGCAGCAGGGCGGGCTGGTAGTGCTTTGCTCTGTGTGAGGTCCATGTGTAAACACCAATTTAGAGATAGACAGGCACATCATTCCTGCACTGGTATCAACAAATTAGCAGTCTGTCGAAGTCAATTAGACCAGCAGATCCAAGCCCAACATATGGACACCTTACACTTCCCTCCCACCACCGTTCTAACTGTCAAACCGAAGGAAAGTGTGAGGAGGCTCCATTTGGTTGCATACAGCGCCTTGTGTTGCCCAACAGGTGGCACATCTTCTGACAAGTCAAGTATAAAACATCTAGGGTGATATTAATTCAGAATGTTTACCCCTGCAATAATACTCACTCTTCAGAGCAGGCAGCTGGTTGGTTAATAATAACTACAACAATAGGAACATGTACAATATCTTCAGTGCCTGTAAAATGTTGATACCATCTCTCTCTCTCTCTCTCTCTCTCTCTCTTGCTCTCTCTCTCTCTCTCTGTCCCTCTGTCGGCCTCCCCACCCCCCTATACTCATCATGCCATATAGAGGTGCTGTGGACATGCCTGTCCTCATGCTCTAAATTGCCCATTGATTCTGTGTGCCATGGGCTGGCACAGGGTCTGTGGAGAGTACCATTTGTGTGCTGTCAGCCATGCCCTGTGCCCATATGTTACTGGGATGGCCTCCAATGATGCCATCATCCAAACCAGAACAAGCAGACCTTTGTTTGTTGTTGTTTTATTTTTTTCATTTTTTTTCACTGAATCGTTCCTCAAAAGCAGAGGGGAAAATGACAACGCAGCTTGACTGTTGCACCTTTACCGGGGACATGCTTAGTAATGGAAAGCCGCCGGTCAGTCAATGCACCATTGGTAATCAGACAGCCTAGACATGCCACCGTGTGAGAAACTTAATTTGCCATTTACCCAGTATTTCCATGCAATTACAGATGGCTACCATTTCCATAGCCAGAGTTTAATCATATTGCCAATACATTGCTGCATTTATAAGCAAAGCTGTTACAGGCTTAGCCTACTTATATATATATATGATGGGATCTGCGTAATGGCTTTTGTCAGTGAGATTGCTGGACCAAACATATCAATATACAATTTGAGATTTGAACACAAAACTGACTTTCCATTCAATTATGAGTCTATGCAAGACCGATATGGTAAGGCGGTTGGGGGCGGGGAGGGGGGACTCCAGGCTGGGAGAGACTTAGCTCTGATGTAGGCAACACTAAGCTTTAACAAAACACTTGTCCTCTGGGAATAGGTGTAAGCTGGCTGGCAGTAGGGGTGGGGGGGCAGAAAAGGACATACACCCTCTCAAAGGCATTAACACTTGGACAGGGCCGATGACTGGGGGAGAGTGATGTTCTCCGGCTTCAGCCATTAAGCGAAACTAACAAACACAATGGTGTTGTTGTTATTCTTTTGCTATAAGCAAAAAGGGCTCCGTGTGTGGGCAGTGTAGTGGGGAGGAGGAGAAGTCGACTCTGCCCCATTCAGTTTTACCCTTCCTATTTGCATGACTTGAGCAAATTAAATGATGCAATATGGCTTTTTGTCACAACACACAGTGAGATACCACCCAGCCACTGAATGATTCGAAGAGTGGTTTACATGAGAATAGTCCGGTAAGATCCCAACAGATTCTGCTGTGGCCCCTGAACATAATGAAGTTTCACACGTCACGCACGCGCACACACACACGCGCGCACACAGTGACACACACACACACACACACACACACACACACACACACACACACACTGACACAACTGAATAACATGAATCTAATGTAACATTATTTGGACTATGTCACTATTTAGGCTATGTCATACAGCGGTCCACATGTAGGGCCAGGCTAACAGGCGACGGACGGAGCAGCGAGACACGTGCCATGAAGTTTAGCCTAATTAATAGGCCTACCTCGGAATAAAATAAGTAAATAACTAAGAAAAAATTTCTTCTGGCAAACGACAACGAGACTGTCAGAGAACTACGCCGTTTATATAAAATAACTAGATAAGACTGTTCACAGCGTTAACTATAATACCGGCGACGGCGACCCGCAACGTAAAACAGACAGATTTCCATGGTAACACTGAGGGGAGCAGGGACATACATTACAACTACACTACAGGCGTCTCTAGCACACTGCCTTGTAAAACAAGAAACTCAAAAACGAACACAACAGGCTACTAACTACACAACTAAACAACATGCGTTCAAATGGATTCTGGGAAGTGGGAACATATTTGTTGGGCAGCCAAACAAACAGCGAAATGCACGGTCCCCCCCAAAAAACAAGCCTAGCGTCGACAACAAGACGGACGGGGGAGCGCTGCTGAGACAGTTAGGTAAATCAGCGAGCTTTCCCCCTTCCATCCCCCCCAGCATTACACCACCACAATAAGGGCAAATTCAGCTGTCAACAGCGCGTCGGTATGACAATAAAAAGGTTGTAAATACGCTCTCCCCAAAGGCAGTTTGGCAGTTGAAGCAGGCAATTCCCCAACTTTTTCTTTCTCCCCCCCCCCCTCCCTTCTTTTTTTTTTACAATGAAGGAATGCGGCGTGCTGCTGCTGCAGCTGAACGTACCCTGGCATCCCGCCGGTGGAGGATCTGATACGCCGCGGCTTTCCTGGTGGGACAGCAGGACACGCGGGGATAGAGCCTGTGGCAGACCTCCGTGCCGCCGCCGCTGCCGCTGCCCGTGCCGCCGCCGCCGCCTCCTCCTCCTCCGCTGCTGCTGCTGTCCACTGACAGCTTTCTGTCGCGTTTCTTCAGCCGCTTGGGCACGCTGCCGTCGTAACATCTCCGCCGTCTCGGGCTGATCTCTCCCCTCTCTCCGAACTGCTTCGCGTCCCCGCATTCCCACACGTTGACCGCAATGGCCAACACGAGCACGAATTGCAAATGCTTCATAGTAGGAAAAAAGTACTGCTATTGGTACTAATTCTAATTTAAAAAAGAAAAAAAGGGGGGAAAGGGGTTGAGGAGGGGGGGAGAAATAGAAAGAAAAAAAATGTTCGAACCAGCAGGCAGAGCTGTCCAATTCAAAGTTTGTAGGCTAAATGCCTGATAATGCTGTTTTATTAGACTATTATCCCACACGTTAATGATAACAAAATTGCAAAAGGCTGTGTATGCTTTTTATAAGGACTATGTAAAACCAATTACAGCAGGCACATTTTGAACGGTTTGCTGTTTAGAAAGTTATTTAAAATAAATTAGGCTATAAATGGCAATATAATGCAGCTTATATATGGAACAAATCTGAAATAGTAATGAAAACAGCACAATTTCTCTTGATAAAAACAAACAAATAAAACAAAAACAAAACAAAAAACACCGTGAATTGCAACGAGCTGTGTTCCTTCCCTTTAGAATGTAAATTCCGTTTCCAGCACAGTGGTTTTTTGTGCGTGGGGGTCAAAAAGTAAGCATAAAGTTTTCTCTCAGTGCGTCCTCAGAGCGCTCACATGTTTTTCCGTCCTCTTTCCTCCTTCTTTTTAACCAGCGCGCGAGAAGAGGAGCGAGCACGGTGACGTAAGAATCACCGCGAGTGCGCGCATGTATCCCAGTCAGTCGCGCACATGCACGTGGGGGGAGGGGGGGGCGCCCTATACCTGTCAGAGGCTCAGAGCAGAGCGAAGTGTCCTTTGGAATAAAACCTGTTGTCAGAGTGTAGGTATAGGCTACTACATTCTCAGAAGAATGCCTATGGAAGAATGTGAAAGTGAGTCTTTGAAAGAAGTTGTTCATCTCTAGAGAGAACAGATGCTGAGTCTATCCACTGGTGAAACTCAACTGTAAAATGTTAATCAGACATGGTTAATTTGACACTGAATCTGCAGCAGATAAACATTTTGATATGGATATAGGAAACCTCACATCCTTGCTGTTTTTATAGCCTACTTTAATTGACTGTTGACCCTTCTCCCACATATAGAAAATGTTTAATGACTCCATGGCCAAACCTTTGTTTGGTTTGTCATTATTTCAATCAAAACATAGTCACAAATAGCTTCTTCCAAATTCTTTAAAGGTCAGCAGTCCAAAGATAAAAAGTGATACTTTTGCAGGTAACTTATTCAATTATAAAGGGACCTAAATCTTATGTGATATGATATCATATAGTTTTGTTTCGTAAAATTTAGATCAACTGTTGATTCCACTTTATCCTAGGAGGCTATATTTCAGCTGGTATAGCCATTTTCACTGTAGATGCAGAATTTACTGAAAATAAGCACTATGAAAGAAAGAAAGAAAGCTTAAAACCACTTAAATAGTGACCACAAGCTGAACACTTTGCTACCCCCTACGTTGACTTCTGAGACATTCTGATTCAACTATAAGCTGTCCATGATAAGACCCAAAGAGCCAAATGTGGGACAAATTCCTCCCTCATTCCCCATTCTTCAGAAGAGAGAGAGAAATGATAGCGATCCGAAAGGGAATGTCCAATCGTGGCAATTACAAAAGAAACAACATCCCCCTCTTTGGATCGACAGAGGATCTGAAAACAGTTACTACATTAGCCGCACCTGTTCTTACTTGGGGGTCTGTCCGGCACTCACCAGAGCTCCCAGCTCGGCTTATCTGGAGGAATCTGGAGCGTGTGGAATCCAGGAGGGGGTTCATTTGATTGTGGGCAATTATGAAAATGGCTCTGAGTGTGCTATGAAGCCGAGGCAGGACCCCTGCCAGATCTGACCTCCTCAAAAACCCCACCACCACCCACACTCCCCAACTACATTCTTTACATTGCCCCCATCCGGAGATATTTCAGGCCCAAGTATAGTAGCCAAACGGCTACTTGTGGCAACTGAATGTCCAGACTGAGCGCAGGAGAGAGGACCATAGGTGAATGAGGAATTTGCTGTCCACCATGGACCATTGAACCAGCCAACAAGCTAGATCAGTGGTTACCAAACAGTGTTCTGGGAGACAAGTCCATGCAGGTGTGCTTTCGGATTTTATTATTATTGCAAACATCTATACAAAAAGTTATAAATATTTTATAATTCACTAAAAATATCAGTAATTTGTGCTCTTTTCCCAAAACAGGCAAATTCTTTACCCTAAAAATATATATATTCTAAAAACATTGTGGGGCGTGTTGTAAAGTAGCTTTCACTATGAATACGCGTGCCTTGAGATTTTGACTTGCCCATTGGTGTGTGGGTACAAAATGATAGAAAACCATTGATGTATTAGATAGGGCAGTGTAAAGGAGCAGTATGGCTGTGTTGTTGAGCAGCATGAGAACATGTGGGATGCAGCTGTGGAGCCCAGAGGAGCATGCATACATCTGCTGGGAGAGATAGACCATTAGAGGGAATTACAGTGAGGCACACCACGGTCCCGAGTTAACACACAGTTCCTTAAGAGGCACAGTTCATACACAGGCATGGTTTCTGTATATGAAGAAACGCATGCACACATAACACAAACGTACACGTGGACATGCATGCATGCACAAAAGCACTGGTTCTCAAACATTTTTATGTCGAGGACCAACAAACTGATGTGTATTTGGCTATGGACATCCATCAAAACACGCACGCACGCACGCACGCACGCACGCACGCACGCACGCACGCACGCACGCACACACACACACTACTGTACTTACCTGTATCCATACATCCATCCATACACACATAGCCACCTCTTAGACTCTAGTGACTATGTCCACCCTTGTAAGTATATTTATTCAATAAATATAAAAATTGGCTTCTGGGAGGAAAGTTCGGAAGACCTCTGACATCACCTTGATTCAGGCATAACAAACAAGCCTGATACGCCCATATTTAGGCACGTCACTACGACTCAGGCATAACCATAAACAAACCCAATACGCCAATATATGGAGACCCGGTTGTCTAGGGCCACAGATCCAACCGCTATATGCACAATTATACGGTCATGTACAGTATATGGGACCGCCATCAAGTTGTTCGGATGTCCAGTGAGTGAATTGACGTTGCTGCCATCACTTCTTTTTTAAAGTCAGGACCGTTCTTGTAAAAAATGTTCCATCTTCTTCTTTCGCATTATTTGTATTTTTGCAAGGGCATTGAAAACAACCTGCAAAGTCAAACTCCTCGCATGTGTGTGTGAATACCAATAAACGGAGTCTGACTCTGAATCATAAAATTGATTCGACAGCCTTGACAGTGATTAATTTATATATTGCATATTCACCTTTAGCAAAACAAATATTACCAAGCAATGAGGACAATAATTCACTATAGAAAATACCACCTGCTTTGTCCCTATTTTTAATTCTGCAGGGTCAGTCGGGGGAATTCTAGTGCTCTCGGTGTCTGGCCCCTGAGGAGGGATAGCATAGATCCCAAAGGAGTATGGTTAGGTTTTGTGTGTGACCACACATGGATCAACAACATAAGTCTGGAGTTCTGCAAGCAGCTCAGTCCACTGCCGCCTCCAATGTTTTTGTGAGCCGAGGCAGCAAAAGTCTGATGCTTTATTCTCATTTTGTCTTTCCTTATTCTGTCACTCTGTTGTTTGCTTTGCAGCGCAGGATTCTAATCAGGAACATAGGTTTGATGGCAGCACTCCATTTACACTGCCCAAAGGTTTCTTTTCACCCCACTCCCAGGCAGACACAAACCACCACCTCACACCTCGCAGTTCATTCCCCCACCTAAAGCTGTCTCTGAGTGGCTGTCGTTGGAGGCCAGCGCTTAGCTGTGGGTCCGCCAGGGTTCATCTGTTTAAGTAAAATGGGCCTTTGAGTCATCATGCCATAGAGCACATGCTTAGCCTGCAGTGTGAACTGCATAAAGAGAATGAGAAACACATGCAACATGTGAACAGAATCCATGTTACTGTAAATAGCAGTAAATAGTGGTGTGCATCTCTGGCAACATTGCCACTTTCTTCAACTTGAGTCATTATAGGAGAAGGGTGTGGGTTTTTTAATGCATGTGTTTTTGGTGCCGTATATTACATGTGATAGGACCAATAAACCTTATTTTATACCAAACAGTCCACTGTCACAAATCTGAAGCGAGCACTGGCAGCAGGACACGTCCTCTGCTGTAGAATTGCAATGCATCTTGGACGGTTGAAAAAAACAATGTGCCCAATCTGCCCACATGTACTGTACCTGCATGTATTGTACACTTAGCTGGCATGGGATCAAATGCTGCCAGTGCATTCCACTTGTGCCTTATCTTTACATTTCCCCTATGGCTTTCTGAACACTGTCCATCATCCTCATAACAGCACCCCAACCCACCCAATCCTTGTAGGATTCTACACAGCAGAAAGATTTGAGAAAAACTAAATCACAGGGTGTGTGTGTGTGTGTGTGTGTGTGTGTGTGTGTGTGTGTGTGTGTGTGTGTGTGTGTGTGTGTGTGTGTGTGTGCAGTGTGTGTGTGTATATATATATATATATATATCCATTACCATTATGTTATCCATATTCCATAATTATTATTTATTGTATTCATACTGTAATCAGTATGCCATTGGTCCTGCTTTAATTGAATTATACAGTGCATATAACATCCATCTGCACCTATACCAGCAGCAGCAGCAGCAGCACAGTTGCACTTACGGGACAGTGTGCCATTTCTATGAAGTCACCGCTGCTGCACCTCTGACTTACATGAAGCCATTAATGTCACAATGCTGTTCACAGCCATTCCACCATTTGTGGGCTTTTCTTTCATCTTGTCCATCCCTCAACTTGCACACAGCAGACACACACACACACACACACACAGCTCACAACGAGCGCCAAACACAGCGCCGTTATGTGTGCAACTCTCACACCTTGTTTAATGGCCTTGGCTTTGGCAGCAGTAAGACCCAAAGACACACAGAGCTTGGAAAGTGTTCACGATGTCATTAATTGTCCTGACAACAGCTTAATGAGGCACTGCCATCTGTTTATGAATGCTTTGGAGGAAAAGAGTGAGCGAGAGAGAGAGAGAGAGAGAGAGAGAGAGAGTGTGTGTGTGTGTGTGTGTGTGTGTGTGTGTGTGTGTGTGTGTGTGTGTGTGTGTGTGTGTGTGTGTGTGTGTGTGTGTGTGTGTGTGTGTGTGTGTGTGTGTGTGTGTGAGAGAGAGAGAGAGAGAGAGAGAGAGAGCAAGAGGTGATTGAAAAAAGAGAAGAAAAAAATCTGATCTAGTAGCAATTTCCATTTTCAGTTGTGTGTGTGTGTGTGTGTGTGTGTGTGTGTGTGTGTGTGTGTGTGTGTGTGTGTGTGTGTCTGAGTCTGTGTGTGAGCGCGTTGGATACGTGCATGTGTGTGTCTCGATCTCCACTTGAATGGATCTAAACACACGCGTATGCTTTTTGAAGTGTGGTGACTTACGCAGAGTCATCCGCAGCGCAAGTGAGTCAGTGGCTTGGCCCGGGCTGTCTGCCCGACATCAACAGCCTCTAAATCACTGGCTTCAACCATCAGACCACACTACCTCGCCTTTAGTTCCCTCCTCCCTCCCGTCTGTTCTAACATGATTTATACCTCATTGCGCGACAGTGTTGTGCGCAGCAAATCGGACAGAAAATAGCCGATCTACAAGCTCACAGCACTGTGGAATGTGGATGCGACCCGTTCTGAGCTTGTAGATTGGCAATTGTCAGCACAAGACAGCGTCATACAATGGAGCATATACTGTAGGCCTACATGAAGCATTTTCCTCCCTGCTGCGCTCTCCCTCTGTACCACCCCAGAGTGTCCTCAGGCCCTATTTGACTAAAGTACAAACAGGGCATGAGTACATGAAACCACCCAGGGATCCCTTGCCTGGTGGCACGAGATGAGCAGCAGCTTCGTTGTGCAAGCCCAGAAGACGGACTGGCCCTGCAACTGTTTATGTGACACTCAATGCCTGATGCCTGTGCACTTGCATGTTTACAGGCACACACACAGATGCATGCACTCACGCACGCACGCACGCACAGGTTCATGCAGATATACAAACACTGACACAGCTCCAGGGTAGGAAATGGAGTGCAGCAGCGGCATTGGATTGCAATTCTCCGAGTCCTCATCAGGAAGCTGATCAGTGATTTGCTTCAGAGATGCCCCCTGAGGATATTTCCAAACAAGGACCTTTTAGGGTATCTTCTGACACATGCATGGGGCCACATGACCTGCCCTCTTTAACCGTTCAAAGACTCTTAGATCTCTGATCACCTTTCCTTCAAAATGTGTCTCTCGTTTTTGCACTGTAATGCAGATGCAAGGGACTGTCCTCAAGCCCATGTTATTACCTGCTACATTATGTTATTTTTGCATCCATCTTTGTTTCTGTATAGTTGAATTTGACAATGTTCACAAACGAATATAAAATAATATATTTCTGAAAAAAGTCGACAAACACATTAGACACAGTACATTACCAGTAGACATCCACATTGGCATACAACAGATCTGCGGTTATTTAAAGTGCCACTACCCACTATGTAATCTGTATTGTATGGTAGAGTATGTTAATATACAATATAATTTAAATGTTTACAATTGGGGTGGTTGTATTTTGGGGTGGTTGTACTATTGAGACATTTAGACTGTGTCAAAGGTCATGTCTCTCTCACCTAGACACAGTACATGAATTGTGACCTGATGGTCAAGATTAAATGTATCCCCTGCAAGCAGGCAGGCTTTATTAGCTCAATGGTAACAAATTACAATGTCAGCACATGTACAGGAAACGGGTAGAAAATGGGTAGAAGAGGAAAGTTACATATCTCTGCTGTCTGGAAGAAACCACCAAAATGTAGGCTACATTTTCCAGAAAATTAAAAAATATCCAGCTCAAGTGAAGTTAGAAGTTTTTTTTGTTGCATTGGTTCAATATTTCTTTTAACCAAATAGCGTTGATTTATGCAAAAAAGAAAAATCCATAACCTCAAAAAATAAGTTAGGTGGTTTCTTGCAGACGGCAACAATATGCTTTAACCTATTTCCATGTTGTCTCACACGCACAGGTTCGTATAAGCATCGGACTACAGAAGAAATGTAGCTTTGGCTAACTCTGGCCCATTTACATTGATTAATGAGCTTTGTCCCTGTCAAATAAATAAATAAATAAATGTACATCGCAGAATAAGGATCTTTTCCTTCATCGTTTTTGGTCCTTCCTGAATACCATCATAGAAAGTGGCATATCCCAGAGGCCAACAAGGGGTTAATCTGCATCAGATGGATGTCTTTTCACGGTCCAGTTGTTTGTAAATGTTTCCAGTGGGGGTTACACAGACCCCAAAGTAGTACCATGTTCAGCACCACGCATATGTGTGTGCAAATTGCAGATTCATTACAGTTTAGCATCAGTGCAACTGCAAATGAATTGGAGGGGGAGAGGAGAGGAGAGGTGGGGTTTGACGGGCTGGTAAGTGAGGTCTGGTGTGGGTAGCATTGATGGTGGTCCCTCACTGTTGATGCTCTCTCTCCCCTCTTCTTTTCCGCCCCTCACCCTCTCCGTTCACAGTACCCCCACCGCCCTCGGCCCATCTGTTCCTGCTTGCTTTGCCCCTCCATCAGGCTCTCCATCAGGTAGGCTATATGGCTGTTGAGTGCTCCCTGTCACCGTATGGCATCTGAAAGATCCAGGCACAGGACAACTCTCTCTATCACACGCCATCCCATTCCCTCTCTCTCTCTCTCTCTCTCTCTCTCTCTCTCTCTCTCTCTCTCTCTCTCTGTCTCTCTCTCTCTTTCTGTGTGTGCATGCATGCATGCGTGTGTGTGTGTGTGTGTGTGTGTGTGTGTGTGTGTGTGTGTGTGTGTGTGTGTGTGTGTGTGTGTGTGTGTGTGTGTGTGTGTGTGTGTGTGTGTGTGTGCGTGTGTGCATGCGTGTGACAGTCTGGCTTTGCTCAAGTTGCATTTGTTTGGCAAAAGAGAGCCACAAAGGTAAAGGGTTAATTCATTTGAATATTTAATTCAAATTATTATTAATATTATATGGTAGCTCAAGAGATGCTGTTGACGCAGTTTGAAATCTAAGCAGTGTCACTGCCTCTCCAAGCAATTTGTACCTTTCCTTATTAACTACACCATTAAGTTTATGCTCCAAATTCTTGTTGGCACTGCAAATATGGTTGGAATCAATTCTCACTTAACGCTCTCTAAACATGAGCACATCGTCTGACGTGGACCTGCCTGAAGTGTTGCATTACCTCCGTGCCTATTCAACTTTTACAAGTTAAAACAAAAAAGCCTGGTAGACATGCCAGCCATATTAATCAATTCCACGCGTATTTAGATTAAGCAAGTGGAAAGCGTTTTATTTCCCATTATTTGGAAATGGTTTCACTCAAGGTGGTCCTCCATGTGAATGTGAAGAGGTTTGATAGGAGAGTTGCAGTGTAGCACAAGCTATCCCCAGAATCTACGCTATTTGGTGTACCCAGGACCTTTTGTGGTTGATTGTGAAATTCCGGTTTACACAGACTTCTTTTGCACCGGGGTCGTTTTACAACGGAAAAGGGAAGAGGGGGAACGGGACGGGTCTGGAGAAGGCAGTTAGGTGTGGTGAAGGATTTTGGTTAGAAAATTCTCTCCTTTCATCTCTCCCGCACACAAAGGTCAACGTTTGGGAACCTGCTGTGTTTTATTGTCCCGGGGAATTGTTTTGAGGTCTCCTTTCGGAGTAATATTTCCTCGTCTGGCTCTCGTTCTTTTATACAGAGGAGCCAAAGTGAAAACTTCCCCTTTTTGTCTGGGATCTGATTACCAGGAATGAGTCATTTTCATGATGTGCCAGCCTCTCATGTCAGGATGTTTTTGTTCTAATCCCTTTCAGTTAGGCCAAGGTTGGTCCGCTAGAAAACACTGCCCAGTTGTTACAGTATACATTTTCATATTGACTCCCCAAATGTAATTCAAACTGTGGTCCCCTTTGTGTTTTTCAGTCCATACCAGAAGGTACTTGGTGGTAGCTTTGATGCAACAGCTCCAAAAATGTGTTATGCTACCGGTACTCTTTTGTTTGAGTAGTACTAAACTCAGTGGGACGTCAAAATGTCTTTATGTCCAGGTGCATTTCCTTCTGGCCCCCTACTCTTAGTCTTTCTGTATCACCTAACTCTTTAATGACTGCGAAGTCTTCCGATTGGTCATGCACATCTGTGTGTTAGTCAGATGTGCCCTAACCAATACCCCCCACACAATGCACACGCATGCACGCACGCACATACTAGCCTTAAGGTTTTCATTAGCTGCTGGGTGATGGTTCTGTCAGAAGGTGGTCTCCGCATCAGCCCCAGTGACGGCAGGCTTGAGTCAGACAGATGGAGCAGTGGAGCTCTGGGCCTCGGGCCTCTCCCAGGGTCCACCAGAAGAGCAAGGAGGTCACTGCCCTCTCTGCCACTCCCCTGTCCTTCAGATTCTCTCTGTCTTGACCACGAGAGAGACTTGCAAAACAAAAAAAATGCATTTGTCCTCAGGCACGTTGTTCACACACGCACACACGCGCATGCACACACAGACGCACACACAAACAGGAACACAAACAGATGCAGGACCCACTGCAGTGGCTAAACACACCCGCTCGAACATTATCTTCTCGCTGCTCCCCTCACAGCCATTAGAAGCAAGACAACAAATTAACCAAAGTCAATGACCATAAACAGAGGCTGTGATTTTCTACTTTCTTGTGGGAATGCTTATTTTGTAAATATTTTAGGGAACAAAGTACAAATCAGGACTGTAGAAAAAACAAGTTTATCTTCCACTAATTGCAAAGATACAGCATGGATTTTTTTTTCCAGAGGGGTTGTGGTCCCAACTGTGCTGTTACAGTCCAGATGGCTATAACACTGCTGGACCACCAAAGATTTGAAGTTTGCTGGAAATGTACAATATATCGCAGATAAAGAGGTTTCCTCATCCATGCAGTTCATCCGTCTTGTCTCTGGACAGACTGCAGGAATAGTGTTTCATTTTAGTTAACCAGGGCAGTTCTGAAGTTTCAACCCGGAACCCGGGACAAAATAGTGAATGACATGTACTTTAGGGTTGAATAATATATTATATTATAAATAAAATTTATGTTTTTTGTATGCATACTTCATACATAAAGGCAATTCAAAATGCTTAACATTTAAAACTTAATGATCTGCTACATTAGTTGCTTTCACATTGAAAATGTTTTACTTGGCCCAGGCCGTAGTGTAACGGTCTGGGCACCGGACTGGTGATCCAGTCGCGGTGTGCCGCGGGTTCGACTCCCGGACCCGACACGGCCTTTACCGCATGTCATCCCCCCATCTCTCTCCCGTTTCCTGTCAGCCTACTATCTGTCCCTTAAAAAATCAATAAAAGGCGTAAGCCGCAAAAAAAAAAAATCTAAAAAAAAAAAAAAAAAAAAAAAAAAATGTTTTACTCGGCATATGTGCGTGTAAGGTCATGTTAGAGAAAACTAACGATCTTCCTCATAATAGCAGCCTTTAATAAATGCTATATTTTAATCGGTAAATGTGTTTTGAATCTTCAAAATAAGGGTTGAACGGGGAGATATCCTGGCATATAGTAACCATTCTTTAATTAATCCTGGCGATGATTGTTAATTATGGGAGCCAGTACTTAAACAGTTAAACTGTATGTATATTACAAAACAAATACATTTTGGGCTGAACGATTAGGTCGGCAGTGCCACGTAGGTGTGGCGTGGCTCTAACGGTTTGTATGTCTACAAGTAGGGCACTTGTGAAGTGAGATGTACACCAATATTGCAATAGAAGCGTGGTGGCTGGCACAAGTAGGTGTGTGACATCGGTGCTAGTAAAAATATGTGGTAATCTGTTGTACAATGCTATGTTCATGCTCCATATTAGGCAGAATTGTATCCGGGGGGGCAAAGCATGTTGCCAGGACTTGACCGCAAATCTGCTCTATAAGCACGGAATCAATAATGCTCTGACACAAAGGTCTTTGATTGTTGGAGTTATTATGATTTTACAAGCCAAGACAGAGAAGCCACATGGTGTGTTTTGTATTAAGAGCCTAAACGAACTGGGGCCTTTATATTCTTGCGGTGCATTTGGCCCACCAATAGAGCTCTGTGAATTTTGATATCCGAGCGAAAGTCGACTTGACCCGACACTGCGTGTGAGATACAGCCGCCAACAAATAAGAGGAGTGGTTGCTCATAAATCATTTGCACACAGTGCAATACTTTGAAGGCATTTCAACACTTGTACTTCCTTGGGAATGTGGACTCTCCCTGCTACCAATCTTTCTCTATAGTGGCTTCCTGACCGCCAATATGTACATAATAACAAATATTTATATGTTCACATGGACAGAGCTGTTGCAGTTTCTATCCCACCAACAATGTCCAATCTCTTGAACGTGCTGCAGGTTGAACACTGCGCAATAGAAGTGTTAACAAATGGTAAATGGTGCATTTCTATGGCGCCTTTATCCAAGGCGCTTTACATAGATTGTGCATTACATAGATTGTGCATTCACCCATTCACACACATTCATACACCGATGGCAGAGGAAACCTTGCAAGGCACCAACCTGCTCATCAGGAGCAATTATAGGTTCAGCGTCTTGCTCAAGGACACCTCGACTCTAACTCCAGGGGAGCCTGGGATCGAACTGGTTCCCAAGCGACTACTCTACCTCCTGAGACACTACCGGCTC
Organism: Protomyctophum parallelum; assembly: GCF_964188405.1. Classification (NCBI taxonomy): domain Eukaryota; kingdom Metazoa; phylum Chordata; class Actinopteri; order Myctophiformes; family Myctophidae; genus Protomyctophum; species Protomyctophum parallelum. The sequence goes on along the minus strand of NC_139702.1, from coordinate 49,372,247 downwards.
CCTAACAAACACACAAACAAAACCATTAAAATTCTTCCTGTTATCCATGAAAGTTGAGTTGGCTCTGTGGTCCTGCTGTGACTAAACAGAACAAAGAGGTTTTAGCATCACCTCAGTTCACAAGAGTGGCAAGAGTGCTGAACGTTGAGAATTTGGGAGAGGCTGCCAAAAATGAAGAGAGGGGCTATATTCACATATGTGCTGTGGTTGAATAAAGCTACTGTAACAATTATAACAGACTTCGATTTTTAGGCAAATAGTTTAAATGTTGAGCAGTGACCTGGTAGGGGTTCAGGGCCTGACTGTGTGGCTGTCTGCGTGCACCGTGCTGATGCAGCAATCTCCTTTGTTTGTGTCAGACTCGGCTTTCCTCTGGCGAGGTCGGCTGCCCTGTGTAGCTTCTCGCTAAACACACAATCAAGAGTGAGGTGACGCAGTTTGCTGTTATAGCATCACCCAACATTTTACATTTCAAATAATGCTACACCATATCTGTCATTTGGGAGGTCCTGTGTTCTTATGCAAACACAGCTCAGAAGAGATGATTTGTTTAAAAAAAAAATGTACATTTTATACTTCATGTGGTCTCGTTATCATAGCCAGTATACAGAACATAACTCCCAGAGCGTGAACGCACGACATATCACTCAGTGTGCAGAAAACAAAATAGCATATTGACACATTGTTTACATTTTTGTTATACATAAAAGAGGCAGAACCAGTATACAGATTGTGCCAATGATAATTGTTTAGCTGGTTGTTTGGACTGGCTGTGTGTCACACTATTGGGGCCCTGGCTAAATATTTACCGGTGGTGGTTTGGGTGGGGTGGGGGTGGGGAGGGGGGGCACATCGAAGGCATCTACTGCCTAGGCAATGTGTCAGGAACCAGGCTGCGGTGGGTGTGGGGATTGGGGTTTTAAGACGGTGATCTCACTCTAAACCTATGATGTCGTTGGAAGGTAGCAGGGGTGGGTGTGGGCTGTGATCTTCACTCATGACCCTTTTTACCATTTTAGGGACCCATAGCCGCTGCTGACCTGGAGGCAGTGCATGGCATGTTTGGGGCCTGCAGAATATATCCCAAGCTTTAACCTATACAACAGGGCCAATTATAGCTGCGAAAGGCCAAACAATACAATCCATCAGTCAAGCTGGGTAAACAGGAATGGGCAGCCATGTCGTGGAATAAACTCCCAACCCCACGAAAGCGAAGGGTCAGATGGGCTGTTTGATTGTCTAATTGAGGGGGTGGACTTAGTGTGTTTGTGTGTGTGCGTGCGTGTGTGTGTGTGTGTGTGTGTGTGTGTGTGCGTATGTGTGCGTGCGTGTGTGCGTGCGTGTGTGTGTGTGTGTGTGCGCGCGCGCGCGTGCGTGCGTGCGTGCGTGCGTGCATGCATGCGTGCATTCAAGCGTAAATACAGGTGTAAACACGCATGTGCATGTGTAGCATATGTGTATAAGAGCAAATGTGTGTGTGTGTGTGTGTGTGTGTGTGTGTGTGTGTGTGTGTGTGTGTGTGTGTGTGTGTGTGTGTGTGTGTGTGCGTGTGTGCGTGTGGGCAATTGTATATGTGTGCATACTGTGAAAGAGAGAGAGAGACCATGTTTGTGTGCATCACTACCTAAACACTACCGGGCTGGGGCACCCTGATGTCTAATGAATGTGTGTTTGTTCTTTGGACCCCACACACACGTGTTTATTTGAATATGGGATAGTGTTGCTGGGCTGTTTTTATCCTCCCTGTGTTCCCCACCTCCACACGTGTGCCGCAGATACACCTTGGCCAGCGCCACGCACCTTCTTTTCCGAAGAGCCCGGAGAAAGCGTCAGCTAGCCTATAACAACACCACACTATACAGCCAGGGAAACGTTATCTTTATTAGTCCGTCCAACGACATCCAGCTATAACGAGGAGACAGTGACACTCTTCATTTCCTCCTCGGTTTGCGATCCAGGTCGTTGTCTTTCTTTCCATTCCATGGCGCCTGTCGAAGCGGGCGGCGCGGTGGTCCCTGGGCCGGAAAGATTGTGCGGTCAGTTTGATGTCAACGACGTGGCGATGCGGGTCAGGGAGAGCAGCAGAAGTAGCACAGAGGCTAAGAGCTACAGCCGGACCACCAGCGGAGGAGGCCTTCACCTCCTTCCTCAGCCATCAATCACTCTCTCTCTCTCTCGCTCTTGCACGCACGCATGCACGCACACACGCACACACACACACACACACACACACACACACACACACACACACACACACACACACACACACACACACACACACATTTCGATTTCTTTATTTGAATCCACAAATTACAATTAATTTTACAAGGAAACAAATATAACGGGGTTGACAGTTCATGTTCACTTAGGGATACACATGGCACCTCCTTCTCCACACAGACAAACTGCCTATAACAGACGAGACAGAACAGTATTTGGCAAGTTGTTTGGCTTTGCTTTTTGTCATGCCAGCTATTCTTAGGCCACTCATGGTCAGTTTATGCACATGGCCCAGGCTTCCGAATATCAGTATGGCAAATCTACAGCGATACCCCAAGTTTGTTATACTTCCAAGTAATGGTTGATACTTAGAATATTTATCTTGGAATGCCTGGTCCATGTACAAATCAAAGACACAGCCCACCTCCAGAATCAGGACCTCCTTGTGTCTGGTGTCAACAAAGACAACATCAGGTGTATTGGGGATGTTAGCAAAGACATCGCATGCACAGCTAAGCACACACACACACACACACACACACACACACAAAGTAATGAATACCAGGTAAGACAGCCACACATAGGCCTACTCATCCTCATCCCTCACCATGCAGGCTATCACACACTTGCTTGACAAAAAAACTTTTCAAATATCTATTATCTATCTATTTTATTCAGGGAACAGCACCTTATTATTAAATATTGATTTTACTTCAAATTCCAAGCAATGCTGATGGTGTTGTGATGTTCAATATGTGTCCTTAAATCTGTTCTGTGTCGCTTAGACAGATATATATATATGCGCTGCTTAGGTCTGAAGGTCGCATTCTGTAGGTATAGGTCAATGATTCAATCCACACAATTTAGCCATGCTTGTCAAAGTGTCCTTGAGCAAGACACCCTCCCCCTCCCTAGCACTACTCCCCTCACTGGAAAGCTTAATTTATACTAACTAATTTATACTAACTCGCTCTAGTGCCACGCAAAAAAGGAAAATCATTTTTAATACATTAAAAAGGTTCTGTTGTCCAGGTGCCCAGTTGTCCAGGTGCCCAGGTGTGTGTGTGTGTGTGTGTGTGTGTGTGTGTGTGTGTGTGTGTGTGTGTGTGTGTGTGTGACATGACATATATGTCATACAAATTTAAACTGTACAGTACATATGCAAGCTGGAAGCATGCAATGTAGTGCGTGTTGTTTCCTATCGTATGGCATGCATTATTGGTGTATGTATACATTTTAAGCTGCCCTCAGAACAGCAATTTAACATTGGTGTATTATGTATAGCATGTAAGCTGCCTTGAGAGCAGCATTCAAAAGCCCCTGCTTTATTTGCAGTGATGCAATATGCTGCCGCTCCAAAATTCAAAATTCCATTGAACCTCCCTCCCACTCTTAGCCCCGCCTCCCGCTCATCCTGAGGGCCAATGAAATGGAATGCTGCCCTCAGAACACCAAATATAAGTCACAGGCAGTAGGTCTATATTAACATTAACAGCAGCAGGTGGCACATCATCAGAATACACAATAATAGTAAATGTTATTACCTTCCACGTTCCTCCTTCTCCTTCGCAACACAACTCGACAGCGTCCTCAATAACCTCCTCATCATCAACACTATAGGCTATAGTAGTTTGCTTCTTCTGCACAACTCGTTTTGGATTTAGCCCACCACAGAAATCAGAAATTCTTTCCTGAGCCATGCGGTAAATAAACAAGAACATCCTGACACTCTGACAGCTGACCTGTCTAGCAATTAGGAAGGCCAGGACCCAGACAGTCATAGCTGAGGTCACCCAGAATGTACTGTGGATTTTATGCATCTTTTGTCTTTAGTTTCACCATTTAGTTTCAGCATCACTTATATAAATCAGCCCAGGTGCTCTGACCATCCTGTTAAGAGATTCATCCATGAAGACCTAAAACCCCTAATAATCACTGACCTCCAGCTTAACATTCACTGATAAGAATGTTTAGCCCTCTTACGTCACACCAGAACCTCTTTGATGTTCCACAGCTAGCCTACGTCAGCTAGGCAGGACGGGTGGTATAGTGGGGGGAGAGGGGTAATTATGAACAAAGTATATCAGGTCTTGGGACATTGCCACTGGCAATGTCCCAAGCTTTAAATTATGAATACATTCTTCTACTTTTATCGAATTATTTGTAGGCCTATAATGTATTTTTAGCAAGCTCAGTTTAACATCTACAACATTTAAAGATCTGTACACAAGAATTATGAATATGATATAATGCATGTTGTTGGCCACAGAATAAATGTATTTTTCCTTTCAGGTCATCATCACGACAGCCAAAAAACATAAAGATGTTTTGCTGTTTCTTACACCAATAATAACTTACGCCAATAATCAACTTTATTAGGAAAAATACTAAAAAGGGCTATGACTAGCAGAATAGAGGTGTAACGATACTTCAAGGACCCCACCATCAATATGCAAACAATTAAATATTGTATTGTATTGTAGTAATATTGTATTGAATCGTTTTGCAATGCAAATAATCGTATCGATACTAAGTACTTGTGCATAGCAATTTTAAAAAGAAAACGTAGGAAAAGGGGTTTAAATACCTTTCCATTCCATATCACTACACTTGGTCATGTGTTCAAGTCAAGGTGCAGGTTTGTCCATATGTGTTCAAAATACAATGTCCATTTGCCAGATAATCACTATGTTTACTTATTTATGTCCATTCATAATTCATTTTCCCCTTTTAAAACCTGCACTATCCACGTTTCACACAGATTAAATGTTACAGCTAAATAGTTACTGTATCGATTTGAAATCATGAATCGAATCGCCATGAATGAACCAAAAATTTCCATCATTGTATCATAATGCATATCTTATGTATACCTGTTAATATCTATTCAGACATGTACACACGCACGCACGCACGCACGCACGCACGCATACATTACACATACACTACTTGATATAACTCCCCAGTCCTAGTTCACACCAGTGTTCATCTCAGTAGGTGTGATAGCATTCACTCCTGTTGTGAGAAACACTTCCTCCTGTGCCTTTCAGATTGTCTCCAACATTCTCGTACAGCTTGAGGCCTTATTGCTGCCCACCCAGAGAGGTTATGGGGATTCACTACTACTGCCCTCTCTCTCTCTCTCTCTCTCTCTCTCTCTCTCTCTCTCTCTCTCTCTCTCTCTCTCTCTCTCCCCTTCCCTAAGTGGGTGGTCCTCTGGGGTATGGCTGGCTGAGGCACAGGTGGAGCATTGTAGGGGTGCTCACAAAAATACCCCCCACACACCCACCCACCCACACCCACCCACCCACCCACACACACACACACACACACACACACACACACACACACACACACACACACACACACACACACACACACACACACACACACACAGGCACTGCCACCTCCTCATCCCCTACCCACCTCCACCAACAACAACCATCATCTCTCCATCCCGTTTTGCCACGCCTGCTCTACAGAAAGGTGGACTGGGTTTTCCAGAGTGGCCATCGGTCGGTCGGAGCAGGCGGACAGGGCTCTGGTGTCAATGTGGAATGTTGACATAAACAAAAAGCCATGAGATAGTCTGGTGATCGGAAACAAGTTATATAAATAACAAATACATAAATTCATCACTCTGACCTGAGATCAGATTCATAGGAGGTTTCCACTGGACACACGCTGGTCTGATGAACCCATTCTGACCTGAGATCAGATTCATACGAGGTTTCCACTGGACACACACTGGTCTGACGAACCCATTCTGACCTGAGATCAGATTAAAAAAATGTCAGTCGTTCTTCGATTTGTTTCAAAAATAGCAGATCTACAAGCTCGTATCGCGCCACTCGGTGGCGCGATATGAGCTTGTAGATCTACTATTTTTCAATAGCTAAAGCATAACATGATGCCAACACCAAAATGGGTGCCCGGTCAGAATGGGATAAATAACAAATACATAAATTCATCACCATAATGCTTAATACATTTCACACATTGATGTTTGAAATTTGGTTGTCTGACGCTTACATCAGCAATTGAGGAAACCCCTACAGTATGTGTGTGATGAAAACGCTATGAAAATATTGTATTTCCAAATTAAAGATGTGTCACTGCCACATAAGACTTGCAACATAATTGCGTTACAATTTAAAAATAATAAGTCGAAAAAGGATGAAAGGACCCCCAGACAAAAAGAAGGAAAAAAAAAAAAACCCATGCATGGGTTTTTGTAAATAATTACAGTTCTGCTGAATGTGTTGTATAAAGTTTACACGGTAGGTTCACTGCACCCTATCAGTTGTTTGGAACTTTGGGAGCCACCAGTACAATGTTGACATATAGTGGATCTGGTGTAGTGCACAAGACATGGATTACTTGGGACCATAATAAACAGCAGAATAAAGAGGGATCTGTGCAAGAGGGTGCCGTGAGAGGGGCCGAGCCTCCTCCTCCTCCTCCTCCTCCCATGTCTGACGTATAGGGATCCTTCCTCATCCAAACGTTGGGTCTGTGGGTCTGTCTTCTGCTCTCCTCTGAGATAGTGCACCTCCTCCGAGCAGACTGGAGATGCTGGATGAGGTCACGACAAGCAAAATCGCTCGTGCACGCACACAAATACACACGCACGCACGCACGCATGCACGCACAAACTATATGCGTGTGCAGACACAGTATGTCTGACTGTATGGTTTGCTTTGAGTCAGGTTTGGAAGCTGCCAGCCACCTGCTTGTACGCGTTAACAGAGTGATTTATTGTCTGAGAGAGTCTGGACTGGAGTGATGAAGGTGAGTCTGGACAGGAGTGATGAAGGTTCTTTGGGACAAGAGGCATTTGTCTTGATAACCCTGTTATGGGCGCTTGTCTCCAGAAGGCTTACGAAGTTAACAGAAATACTGTATGCTAGCCTATATATTTTCTAAATCATATTTTGGTAGGCAACTTAGAGGGGTAACCCTGCATTTAACCATGTCCCTCAGTTAGCGTAGGCTATATGTAATTAAAAATAAAGGTTGAGAGAGGGAGAAAACAAAAAAGAGTTAAAGCCATGGTATATCCGTTCGAATTTCCATTTCAAGTTATAATATATAATAATCAAATCAAATAAATTAGACCTATTCGATCCTGGGGGGATATTCCATTTCCACCTTCACCCAGCTGATTACTTCACCCAGCTGATTACTTCACCCAGCTGATTACTTCACCCAGCTGATTACTTCACCCAGCTGATTACTTCCCAATAGAGCGTTGCAGTCCCGTTCCCTTTCAGGTGACACTTGGCCAGGCATGCTCCCTTCCCATTCAGTGATGTCTGCCCATAATAGGCATTTGTGATAGGATACTAAATAATGATATAATATGTCTCATTCTCTGAATGTCCTCCTTAACAACTTGAACCCATCTATAGCAACCTTATTCTGGGGGAATATTCATAGAAAATGTCACAATGCGTCACAACAACGCAAAACGATTTGGTTCAGAGGGGTGAAAAAATAATACGAAGTACAGAGCCAACCTTGATTGAGTATTAGTTTACTAAATATAGGGAGTTCATGTGGTTAATCCTCCCCCAGTGATGGGTGGAAAACAACCTACATGTTGAACTATAGTCATTCAGTCCACACACAAACCCGTAATAGAGACATATTTGTGATGGAACAGAGCAGGTGTTCCCCATGGTCAATATTGCGATGCTACTCTGTACAAAGGCTTGGCTGTGCACTCCCTTCCACCTGCACTTTGGTAAAAGAGATGCCAGAATTTCGGATTCAATGAACCATTTGTAACAGGGTCGAGTAACACCGCCTGTTTGTATGCCCTCCACCTGCATCCCAACATTGTTGAACAGTGCACAGAAACCATTCAACGCATGATTAATGGATCTTGTTCTGCTTTAGTTTTCCTCTCATCTGCTGCTCCATTCAGTTTTCTGTCCTCGTGCAGAGGAACATATTTCAAAAGACAAGGATTGTAAAGTTCGGAGACCATGGCAGCATCTCCGCCCATGCTGTCAGTTACCAGTCGAGACAATGATGAGAATGCTGAACGGAGGAATTGGCCGTCTCTACGTGAGATGAAATATCCATTATCGAGAGTTCTGATCCACTGACGTTTCACATAACCCTCCTGCTCAGATCTTTGCGAGGGCCAGATGGTTACGCTGGCCGCCAGGGATAGAGAGAGGGCCCGGGGAGACAGTTTTACAATGTGCAATTATAGCAGAGATAAACTAAACACTCAACAAAGCAAGGCATTTCCAGATCACTGTCTCCGGCTCCTAGACTTTGATAAGGAGCGCCAGCTGCATTCCTTGGCCAATTTACTGCAGGAATGTGTCCTCGGAACTGAAATACCAGCTCTAATGAATGCTCTTGAATGCTCCAGAATGTAAGATTTGGGTCTCTTCATCGCTGATGAGGACATGTGCTCAGACTGGGTATCTCCATCACTGATGAGGACATGTGCTCAGACTGGGTATCTCCATCACTGATGAGGACATGTGCTCACTGCTCAGACTGCTGAATAGATACATGCATCGTGCATGGCGTGTTTCAAATGCAGAAGTGCTGACCTCCATGAACACTTCAAAATGTTTGTAAAATTATAATTGAAAAGAAACGCTTTTCGACATAAGTTTCACCGTGCATTGAGACTATAGGCGGGGGTGTCACTTAGATCTGAGGAATGCGTTGAATTGCGATTTAACTTAATTTAGTTTAATTTAATTTAATTTAATTTAATTTAATTTATTTTAATGTGTGTGTGTGTGTGTGTGTGTGTGTGTGTGTGTGTGTGTGTGTGTGTGTGTGTGTGTGTATGCGTGCGTGCGTGAGTGTGTGCGTGCGTGCGTGCGTGAGTGAGCGTGTGCGCGCGTGCGTGAGTGCGTGCGTGCGTGCAAGTGTGTGTGTGTGTGTGTGTGTGTGTGTGTGTGTGTGTGTGCGCGCGCGTGCGTGCGCGTGTAAGTCATCCAATGAGTAGTTGCCCTACATACTGCCACAGTGTCAGAGTTCAGCACAGGTTGTTCCACATTAACATTTCACAGAGAGCCCCGGCGCCTGGCCTCTGCACCGTTACCCCCCACTACCGACACTGATACAATCTACAGGTAGGAGATCCAGCCAGCCACAGGGCTTCTGCATGAGGGGATCATTTGTTGGTATGGGGAGTGTGTGTACGCCTTTCTGTGTGTGTGTGTGTGTGTGTGTGTGTGCGTGCATGCGTGCGTGCGTGCATGCACATGGTGCACTGTGTGCATGCGCTTGTATATCGTTGCTGTCGGGTAGACACTATGTATCTTCAAAACGGTTACTTTTCAGGAAATATGTGTTCAAATAGGTTTTGTCACAAGCTCCGATTAATACATTGGTTAAATATGTATAAAAACCCACAGACTTGTCAAACTTGGCCATACCTCCCATGACCAAAAAAATAACATTTTGTATTTTTAAAACAAAAGGTCCGACGCCAGAGGGTTAACCACTTTCAGTTTCACTTAAGCATCTTGCACGATGAAGTATAGGACGTTGGCTTACCGAAAAAACATATACCGGTATATTGAAAGTTGAAATGTGGAGATACAAGGTTTTTTGGCTGCCAGCAATGATTATAGTGCATGTGCATGTGCATGTGCATGTGCATGTGCATGTGCATGTGCATGTGCATGTGACTGAAAGAGGCACCTAACACCAGCGGTGTGTCCACAGGGTCAGAGATGGAGCTGAAATGTGTGGCCCGGGGTTGAGAGGTGCTCTGGCCCTCCGTTAACGGCGAGGATAGAGTTTCACCCTGCGGCCTCTCTCTCTCCATCTCCTCTCTGGCCCCAAACCCTCACTGCCACTTACATTTCTCACTGTGACACGCGTGACGACCCCCACCCTTTGGTCAGGTGACAGGCTGGACGAGAGGAATGTGTCTGCGTGTGTATGTGTGTGTGTGTGTGTGTGTGTGTGTGTGTGTGCGTGCGTGCGTGCGTGCGTGCATGTCTGAGTGTACGCGCATGGGTGCACAACTGCGCATGTATTTGTGTGGTTTGAAGGAGTCGACAATCAAGTAAGAATTAAGAGGAATTGTGTTTGTACAGTTGTGTAAATTGCAATAT
>NC_139702.1:49341925-49356925 GCF_964188405.1 Protomyctophum parallelum | reverse complement strand
CTCTCTCTGTGTGTTCTCATCCTCTCTCTCTCTCTCTCTCTCTCTCTCTCTGTGTGTTCTCATCCTCTCTCTCTCTGTGTTCTCATCCTCTCTCACTCTGTGTTCTCATCCTCTCTCTCTCTCTCTGTGTGTTCTCATCCTCTCTCTCTCTCTCTCTCTCTCTCTCTCTCTCTGTGTGTTCTCATCCTCTCTCTCTCTGTGTTCTCATCCTCTCTCTCTCTCTCTCTCTCTGTGTGTTCTCATCCTCTCTCTCTCTGTGTTCTCATCCTCTCTCTCTCTCTCTCTCTCTCTGTGTGTTCTCATCCTCTCTCTCTCTCTCTCTCTCTCTCTCTCTCTCTCTCTCTCTCTCTCTCTCTCTCTCTCTGTGTGTTCTCATCCTCTCTCTCTCTCTCTGTGTGTTCTCATCCACCTCCAAATTACTTTCATTAACATGGACTCGTTACACTCTCTGCCATTACATTTCATTCCCTCATCTAGATGCTTTTCCTTTTCTTAACATCTATATTAACAAGTCTAAAGTTGTCACGTGCGAAAAAGATGTGCGCATAGCCAATGAAAAGATGTGCCTGCACTAGCCAATGAAAAGATGTGCCACTAGCCAATGAAAAGATGTGCCTGCACTAGCCAATGAAAAGATGTGCCACTAGCCAATGAAAAGATGTGCCCATAAAAGATGTGCCCATAAGATGAAAACCCAAGCCAAGCCAACATGTGCGCACCCGTCACTAGCTCTCAGCCCCTCCCTCTTTGGCTGCTGTAATGTGATCTCCCCTATGGATCTCCCTCTCCGCAGAGAAACCTTAGGGGAAGGGGGGATAATAGGGGGAAGGGGGGATAGTCGCCTCACCATTTCGCTTATTCCTTCCAAATCTCTGTATTTAAAATAAACAACATTGTTCTTCCACAATAGTTGGTTACTGTTCGCATTGTAAGACATCAACATTGTTACTGTTCGCATTGGCTGCACACACACGCACGCACGCCTGGACCCACACCCACTCCACACACAACCCCCCCCCCCCCCACACATACACCACACAGGAACTTCGCAACCACTGACTACGGCTCTCACACACACACACACACACACACACACACACACAGAGACACGACGTTGCGACCAGGAACAACTAACTTACTTGGACACGACGTCACACCGCGGCTCTTTCCACCATTACAGGTAACTAGCCTACAACTTGCAGTGTGTGCATGTGTGATTGGTACATGCGTGTGTGTGCGTCTGTATTTGATGGTGCCTATTGTTAAATAATGTATGAGTTTCATAAAGACTAGCCTACAACTTGCGTGCATTGCAGGTAAGCACCGCCCGCTCGCAGGACAAACATCAGTGATCCTCCATTGAGCACCGTGTTATGTCGGCGTTTTTCCGAAGAGGAATAGAAGCATTCATATGACCAACATTCATACTATAATAACGCCATGGTGAAACGTTGCTGTTGGGCGTCCTGCAACAGTGCTTAATAAGTACCCAGAACGTTTGGGGCATTTATTTTTATTCCTTTTCCCGTGGGTGCGCACACCATGCACATGTCAATGTTTACATTCTGGAGGTGGAGGACGCGCCGGTCACTCATTCACCCTCCCTGCTACTAAATCATACTATTAACGTCAACTTTTACTGTTTAAATCAATCGTCTAATAAACAACTATCGAGGCAGCTGAGCGAGCGGGCGGGCGGTCTATTCTGTATTTGATGGTGCCTATTGTTAAATACTGTATGAGTTTCATTTTCACTGCACACTAGCGAAACTAAAAAGTTTGCTTTGGATTAACTATTCTTTGATGGAGGTGCATGTTTGCCTACAGGCGCTCACCGCTCCGGTATAAACAGAAGCTGTTGTTATGCAAAGTGGTAGCCATTGGAATTCGACACGGTCAAATAGGGGGAGCGGGCGAGAGAAAGAGAGAAGAGAGAGAAATGCTTTGGGGGCGAGAGTGTTATAGTTTGTGAGTTGGGTTCTTTATAATAATAACAGACAACACACTGGAGTAGATTGTAGTTGTGTGTGTGTGTGTGTGTGTGTGTGTGTGTGTGTGTGTGTGTGTGTGTGATTAGTACACAATTCTGTATTTACAATGTCAATGCTGAAAATAACAGCTGCTAATGCTATTATTAATATCATTAATCATTAAACAATACGTCGTTTTCACCGAAGGTGATGAGGAGAATGTGGTGGAGCAGGGCAGACAGACAGAGTTGACAGTCGACAGTCTTTAAACTGAATGCTCAACAGAAGGCAGCCAAGGGTCCAGATTACAACCCTACAAACATGCAGCATTATGTTGACATGCATCACAAATATCACCTACAAAAACAACAAGTGGAAACTCAGAAAAAACGATGCTTTCTCCATTGGCCGTGTCCACACCATCAGCCCCCTAGCTGGAGATGTGTTCTACCTGAGACTGCTCCTCCACAATGACCACTGCAAAGGGAAAATAAGTTTTCAGTCAAAGGCAGCCGCCTTGACACCTACCAGGCAGTGTGCATGCAGGGAGCTTGGCCTGTTGGATGATGACCAAGAGTGGTCCACTGTCCTTACCGAGGCTGCTGCCACTCACCTCTGCCCCCAGATTCGCGCCCTATTCGTCATAATCCTCATCTTCTGCCAACCAGCGAACCCTGCAAGCCTGTTTAATGACTTCTGGCCAGACTGGACAGATGACTTCAAGCGGAGAGCAGAGCAGAGTTCAACGGCCTTCACTGACCAGCAACTCAAAACCATGGTGAGACTGGATCTGCAAGTCCGCCTGCAGTCACATGAACATGACCTCCAAGACTTCCTCCTGGATAAAATGACAGATGAGGAAAAGGCCACTGTCCATGGGCTGGTCAATATCGAAGAGACGCTTATCCGTGAGGAGCTGGACTATGATGTGGCCCAGCTGAAAGCCAACGTACAGGCAACCATTCGACGGGCACGCCTCCTGCTCATTGATGAAGCAACCATGCTGCACCGCTTCCTGCTGGAGGGACTTGACTACACTCTGAGAGACCTGATGAACAAGCCAGACTGTCCATTTGGTGGGAAAATCCTCATCTTGGCCGGCGACTTCCGCCAGTGTCTTCCAGTGGTTCAAGGGGCTAATCCTGCCCAAATCGTCAACAGCTGCCTCAATAACTCAGGCCTCTGGCAACACTTCCAAGTCTCCAGCCTCACAGAGAACATGGGCCAGTGAAAACCAACACCTGAAGGACTTTGACCAATGGACTCTCAGCATTGGTGATGGTACAGCCAACGATGAAAACAACTTCATCCCCATCCCAGATGACATGTATTTCCACATTCAAAGCAACACAGAGAATGACCACACAGCAGAGGAGTGCTCCATGAAAATGTTTTGCGAAACAATATTTCCCAATATGCCCAACAACTTCACTACTACCGGCTGGCTGGATGGCCGATCAGTGCTTGCCCCTACCAACAAGGACGTGGACACCATCAACGACCTAATGGAAACCTGGATACCAGGTCTGTCAACCAACCTGAGCAGTGCTGATACCCTGGAGAACTACCAAGACAGAATGCTGTTCAACGTGGAATATCTCAACACCCTCTGCCCCAGTGGATTTCCCAGGCACCTCATCACCCTCAAGCCTGGAATGCCCTTGATGCTACTCCGCAACATCAGCCCCAAAGACGGACTCTGCAATGGCACCAAACTGTTTTTCCTGAGAACCCTCAACAACAAACTGCTGCTGTGCAAAATTGCAGCCACACAAAAGGAAGTCCTGATCCCTAGAATCAAGTTCATTGCTGATCCTCAACATTCCTACTTTGAGTGGGCCAGACGGCAGTTTCCAGTCCGCACCGCTTTTGCCACCACCATCAACAAATCCCAAGGACAGACACTTACAAGAGTGGGGGTCTGGCTTTCGTCCCCTGTCTTCACTCACGGACAGCTTTATGTTGCCAGCTCAAGGACAGGTAACCCAGAAGCTCTCACCTATGCCATAAAGCAGAAAGAAGGACAGCCGGAACAACATACTACCAATGTGGTTTTTCAAACCTTGCTTCGCGCTGTGCTTCCTGGCCCTACAATCCCCATTGAGGTAAGGCTGTTGCATTGCTACATATGTCATTTCGGAATAATATAAAACTGCTGCTAACCTGAAGATGATTATGATCAAACAAATCACTATCCTTTGTTTCACGTCTGCCCTGGTGGACATGTTTCTCCCATTATGCAGGCTCTACTGACCAAAACTGCAGCTTTTTACTATTCACTGTTAACATTAACACTCACATTTTGTGGTTGATTCATCCCTTATCTGTGTCTCCTTTTCTACAGGCTCAACCATGACAATCTCTGGAACCAGAAACACCCCATCCACATCACCCCACTCCTCCACGCCCTCCTCTGGATCAGCTTCCCAATATAATTGTTCCTTTACTAAGTTGGCCTTTCCACAACAACTGCGTTCACTGTTAACATTAACATTCTTTCCTACAAATACACTCAGACTCCATTAAAAATACACTGAGACCAACATTTGAAATGTTGTGACTTTGTCTACCTTTGCTCCCACAATTTCCTTCCTCCGATTTGCGCTGCGTGCCGCTAGGATGAGCGGGCCGAAGGCCCGCGAAATTCTAGTTTTAGATATTTCTTTTTTCAAATCAGTATTTGGTCCCATCGGCAAAAAATAGAAAAAACAGCACCCTCTGCTGTTTGTTTCCTTTGAATTTGCCTCTGGGGACAGGCCCCAGTAGAATGTGTATAACAGGAAGTTGGCCCGTTTGGCCTGGACTCAGCCCTCCACTTCCTGTGGTGTGCCTGTGTTTTCATTCCCACTATCAACAGTGTATACACATTCTGAATGGCCTTGCTGAGATATTTGGTAACGCAACACAGAATCTGTTTTTTCATCCCAGAAAACCTCTTACACCCCTTTCTCTCCCTCTCTTTTTCTGTCTTTCTTTCTCTGCTGGTGTTTTCTTCTGTGAAAAATATTAGTGTGTGTCGTGATGTTAACATTTTCTGTTTTGTATGTGTCTATGGAGTTAACATTACTCTAATAAACCCCCATGCGGTGTTTAAAATTTGTATTTTGGTTTCTTCCTGAAAGCTGAAAAGCCTTTGAGTCAAAAGGCCCAATCGATATACACCAGATATTGTGACATCACAATATCATCCCCTCCCCTATCATACAACAGCTGTGGGTGCCGCTTCAGTTAAGGTGGATCACCACCCACCTGAAATCCAGGCGAACTGGTGGGTGTGGCCTCATAAAAACATAATTTTAACACTTTCTGTACACTTTTGTGAGAAATATCATATAGTATTTGATGATCATGTTTTAGGGAGGGGGAATCACAGCATTCCATCTTTAATCATAATATCGACTGATAGTCTGTGTGTGTGTGTGTGTGTGTGTGTGTGTGTGTGTGTGCACGTATGTGTGCTTGTATGCACGTGTGCATGTGCATGTGTATGTGTGTGTGTGTGTGTGTGTGTGTGTGTGAGTGTGTGTGTGTGTGTGTGTGTGTGTGTGTGTGCGTGTGTGTGTGTGTGTGTGTGTGTGCGAGCAGTGTCCTTGCATGTCTTGCTACGCCTGTATTAATCTTTGTGTTTGTCCATGCAAGTGTGTGGCGTGTTGCCTGAGTGAGAGTGTATGTGCGTGTGTGTGTGTGTGTGTGTGTGTGTGTGTGTGTGTGTGTGTGTGTGTGTGTGTGTGTGTGTGTGTGTGTGTGTGTGTGTGTGTGTGTGTGCGTGCGTGCGTGCGTGCGTGCATGCGCGCGTGCGTGCGTGCGTGTGTGTGTGTGTATGTTGCAGGCTGGCTGCCTGCGCTGGGCTGCAGGCTCTTCTTGTGTGGTCCTCCCAGCAAACGTTATGATTTATTCAGCTACAGGCAGAGGATCACGACCCCCAGTGACCACAGAGAGAGAGACGCACGTGGGTTTAATGATTTCACCACAAAAATGTCTGCTATGGCCGGGCCTGCCTGCCTGCCTGCCTGCCTGCCTGCCTGTCTGTCTGTCTGTCTGCTATGGCCGGGCTTGCCTGCCTGCCTGTCTGTCTGTCTGCTATGGCCGGGCCTGCCTGCCTGCCTGTCTGCCTGTCTGTCTGTCTGCTATGGCCGGGCCTGCCTGCCTGCCTGCAAGGGACTCACAGCGAACCCCCACCCCACTACACTGCCGTCTGAATGGAGGGGGGGGAGGGGGGCTCGGCCCCAATGGCCCAAGTCGATCCAAATGCTCACCCACCCCTTCACTTCTATGTGTTACTCATTGTCACTGTCGTCACTGTCATGAACCAATTGTATCCTGATATTTCATGTCTTTATGTTTTCTTTCATAAATGAAGGCCTTATTTAATGCTTTGTCATACGACCAAAGTAGCTTATCTACGACGTGCAACGATGCAACACGTTGTGAGGGATACTGAGAGAGAGAGAGAGAGAGAGAGAGAGAGAGAGAGAGAGAGAGATGGAAAGATACAGAGGGAGAGAGGACTGCTGGACCTAAACTGCTAAGATCAGCACATCAACAACATTAGATTTACAGCTGTTCTTCTTTGCTGTCTCTTTCTCTCCATCCTAATGTGTTGTTGTTGTTTGTTGTTTCTCTGTCTGCGTTAGTGCTTGGACTGTGACTGCTGCTGAGGCTTGGAGCAGATCTTGGTTGTGGGTGTTGTCAGTTGTGGAGTACTGTACATTTACTCAAGTACTGTACAAGTACAAATTTGAGTTGAAAAGGTGCAGGAGGCAAATGAAAAGGACAGAACTGGGGAAGGACTGGGGGAGCAGGCATTTATAGGGCGTCGACACCCAGGCCCAGGTGCGAGCTGATCATCATTAGAAGCTCTGCTCCCCAATCCTATTGGACAGAGAACAGAAATGATTAGGGGCAAAGCAACTACACACAACCACATAAATAAGTGAAGTAACTGAACACACATATACTTATGTGCCTTTGGCGCACGCACGCACGCACGCACGCACGCACGCACGCACGCACTCACACACACACACACACACACACACACACACACACACACACACACACACACACACACACAATGCCAATACTTTTGTACTTTTACTCAAATACATTGAAGTAAAAACTTTGAGTACTTTTTCCATCACTGGTGTTGTGTCTGTAATACCGCAGAACTGACAATAATCCGGTCATGGCAATAATTTGATTTTACAGCAATGTCCCACGTTTCCATGTTTTTACTCAGATGTCGGTTTTGTCAGTAAAACCGTGTTGTTGTCACATGTAAGTACTTCCTATATCTGGTGAAGCTATCTTATCACATCACAGATAGAAATAGTAATAGTAATTTTAATAAAAAATCTGCACCTTGGAGCACAGCACTCCACCATGCCGGGTTGCCTTCCGCAAACTTTAAAAGGTAGTCATTGGCAATTGGAATGGCTCCAGAGATCATTTGCTTGGAGAAAATCTGTTAGTAATATAAGAAATCACACCCGTGTGAAGTGAGGGGCACTCTTATCATCATACTGTACAAGTGTACATCATCATACATCATCTCATTCCAGGCAATCACAATTTACATCCTCACCTTCGTCTTCAATGTTTGTGTTTACACAAACACTCAAAGCTGGACATAGGAGAGGCTAGCTCCCCTTAAAAAGAGGTTCTTCCTCTGGGTAGTGTACGTGAAATGTGTCACGCCGACCAGTACAACAGTGCCAGAGATTAGCTGCTCACAGACTGACATACAGACTGAAAACATAGTTTGCTGCCTTCGGCCAGACGGGCTGGCGGAGACAATCCGATGTTGCTCACCCTGCTCAAGACCATGTCCCGAGTTTGGAAAGGACATATTTTACATGATCATTTCAAAAACCAGAGTGTTACCATAATCATTTAAGCCATATATAAAAGCGGACAAGCTCATAATGCGTATAGAACCTGTTATGAACTTGTAGATCTGCTGTTTTTGAACATATTTGAACATTTGTGAACATTGAAAATTGACTGCCCCTGTCTATCTTCCCTGCTGCCCCACTCTCTCTATTTCTGTCTGTCCCACAATGCACTCTCTCATCCATCTCTCCCTGTTTGTCCTCCCTCCCCTCGCCCTGTATTTCTCTTTGGCTACAGCACCCTGTGTTACAGGATGATGTCATTCACAACAGTGGGCGAGCATCACCAAGACAATAATGCACTGTTTCTCAATGTCTGGTCCGGGGCCCTCCAAATGGACCTACACACTGTGTTAAATTATTTAACTGAGAGTTTATCTGAGAGTGTGCAAAGTTTAACCATTTGTACACTCTCAGAGTTACAGAACCATAAGGATCCATTTAGACCCTTATGGTACAGATCACATTATTTGATCCTGTAGTGTGTGTGTGTGTGTGTGTGTGTGTGTGTGTGTGTGTGTGTGTGTGTGTGTGTGTGTGTGTGTGTGTGTGTGTGTGTGTGTGTGTGTGTGTGTGTGTGTGTGTGTGTGTGTGTGTGTGTGTGTGTGTGTGTGTGTGTGTGTGTGTGTGTGTGCAGCAAAAACAACAACAACACTGGACTGGTTTAAAACTACAGGGGAAGCTAGCTTGCCTTCCCGATGCAGACCACACCGTATCTCATACAATATTCAAGAATTATGCAGTTGATGAGGATATAGTCACCTTTACAGTCAAAGCCAGATTACAGGTCCTTCCAACCAGACTCAATCTCTCTCTGTGGTACCCTAACACGTTTCCTCCTCATTGTCTGCACCATGACCACACTCCAGTTACAGAAACACTGTCACATATTCTTAATGGCTGCTATGTATATAAGGGAATGTACATTGCTAGCACGACAGAATTGTTGACCTATTAGCTAAGGACATAAGTTCATATGTTTTATCATCTGCCAAAATGTATAAGCACTCACGTGTTTCAACTGCCATGTTCATGCACAATAATGAAGATGATGCTTTTTCAGATGTCACAGCTAATACACCAGATATTGTTGTTGATGACAGTAGAGAAGTGACCATTGTGGAAGTGGCATGTACATTTGACCACAGTCTGGAAGAGGCATTCCTTACCAAGGTGCTTAAGTACCAGCGTCTTAAGAATGCTATTATACAGCTTGGCTACAGATGTAAACTACTTGTGTTCATATTTGGAAGCCTCGGTAATTGTCCACAAATCAGTCGTGAGGGGCCTGCAGATTGCAGGCATGCCCAAGCCGAGAGCTAAGGCATCGGCAAAATTCTGTTCAGTGTCTGCAATAATTGGCAGTCGCCATATATGGAGAAGGCGATGCTTTCTGTGCCCGTGATCCGTATCCTGAAGCACTTGTTGTAGAGTTTTCTCAAATTTGCACATCCACTATTGTTTGTGTTCAAGAGATTTCTTGTAAAATGTGAATACAAATTAAAGATGTTAAATGTGTGTGTGTGTGTGTGTGTGTGTGTGTGTGTGTGTGTGTGTGTGTGTGTGTGTGTGTGTGTGTGTGTGTGTGTGTGTGTGTGTGTGTGTGTGTGTGTGTGTGTGTGTGTGTGTGTGTGTGTGTGTGAGGGTGTGTGTGTGTGTGTGTGCCGTGCATGAGTGTGTGCGCACGCATGCACCTTATGCCTATTGTGTGTTCTTTATGGGTGTGTATTATGACCTTATGACCCTATGTGGGGTCTTGGCTCCAAAGGAGTAATATATGTTGTGGCTGTCAAGGATCACAAACCAATTCAGGCAAAAATATGTAGATTTATTGAGAAAAAGAGGCTTCACAATATTTAGACCATAGGGCAAGCGTATATATATATATATAATTATATATATATATATACTGTATATATATATATATATATATATATATATATATTAGGGCTGTCAAATGATTAAAAAATTTAATCAGATTAATCACAGCTTCAAAATTAATTTAATCATGATTAATCACCATTCGAACTATGTCCAAAATATGCCATGTTTTCCTGTTTATTGTTGTGGAAATGGAAATATAAATGACAGAAAGCGGATATACATTTGTTTTTGAATGATTTTTGTTTTCTAATGCATTTAGTATAGACATGATGTGATGTGAGCATTTGTAGGCCTAGCCTACACTTTGAGTTAAATCAACACTGGCTTTTGGCCATGTAGACTGCAGTCCCCCAGGAGGAAGTCACTAATGTTGCTCTGGAGAGGGAAGTCTGGAACACTCTGGTGGAGCTGTTGCCCCCGCGACCCGACTAGGGATAAGCCGTTGAAGATGGATGGATGGATGAATGGAGACTGGAGTCGCAGTCCAGAGATGAAAATCATAATAAAATGGCCTAGGCTACTTTCTATCAATTTAATTTGGGGGTCCTTGAAATTAAAATAGCTGAGAAGCAATGGGTTAAACTGTAGACTATAGTTAATTGAAATTCACAAAATACAATAATGGCACATAAGCATTTTTGGAAACAGGGCTTGGTTTAGAAAAGCCTATATTTTGCGCTAAAGTAATTATTGAATAACATATAAATGTAGGTTTTAAGGCTAGAATGGCATTGTAGTGGACTGTAGTGAGAGGCGAGATTGTCTCTCCTTCATTGCGGGACTGCAGGACTAGTCTGGAGATAGTTATAGTCGTGAATCAGCTTCAGTCAGTGTTTTGGTTCGTACCTGGAGTTGCGCATTATCTCCGCGGTGCACAGCAGCACAGGAGAACTGTCTTTAATATATCCATGGTCGTTTTCAGTTGCTTTCCATGTGCGACACAAAAGTACCATGTGTTTGTTTTGGTAATAGCCTACTGCAGGCGCAGCCATGCTGATTCACGTAATCGCGTAGGACAAAACGAAACCAGCCGGACAAACATTAATGGCATTTTCAAAATGTCCACAAGTTGCGACGGACCCGAGTGATTCTTGCAGCGCGCTGATAGCTAACACCAGTAGTGTGTGTGTGTGTGTGTGTGTGTGTGTGTGTGTGTGTGTGTGTGTGTGTGTGTGTGTGTGTGTGTGTGTGCAGTGTAGCCTAATGGGGCTTTGCTAGGCAGACAAAGTAACGCAACAGAGTTACAGAATCAAACCACTTTGCAACCAAACTACAATACACAAGCTATCTCTCTGGTGTTGTTCAATCATGACTGTGTGCTACACAGTGACAGATTTGTTATGCTCTGGACGTTCCTGAGCCGCGCGCACGGGCGCATGTTAGGGGGAACACTAACATGCGTTAATTGCGTTAAATATTTTAACGCAATTAATTAACGCAATTGATTAATGCCATTAACGCGTTATTATTATATATTTTTTTTTAAGATATTTTTTTGCGGCTTACGCCTTTTATTGATTTTTTAAGGGACAGATAGTAGGCTGACAGGAAACGGGAGAGAGATGGGGGGATGACATGCGGTAAAGGCCGTGTCGGGTCCGGGAGTCGAACCCGCGGCACACCGCGACTGGATCACCAGTCCGGTGCCCAGACCGTTACGCTACGGCCTGGGCCAACGCGTTATTTTTGACAGCCTTAATATATATATATATATATATTATATGTCGTCAGGGTGGCCAATGCTAAAATAACAAACAAAATAGAATAATCCTAAACTACACCAAAAAGAAAATCACAATGTAGGCTCCCTGACTAAACAGAAAACAATGGGTCAAAACTGGGGCACAAAATAAATAGCCATATACAGCTTCCCTTCTTTTGACACAGGAAAGGGGGTTTGGGATACTTTGACAGCGGTTTGCGTACAATGATTATTAGGTTGGTCTGTTCTTTAAACACACAGTAATTAAAGAAACCTCAAACTAAGCAGGTAAGGTAAGGTAAGGCACACAGCCTACAGACCCTACAGACCTGCACTGGGGCACAAAATAAATAGCCATATACAGCTTCCCTTCTTTTGACACAGGAAAGGGGGTTTGGGATACTTTGACAGCGGTTTGCGTACAATGATTATTAGGTTGGTCTGTTCTTTAAACACACAGTAATTAAAGAAACCTCAAACTAAGCAGGTAAGGTAAGGTAAGGCACACAGCCTACAGACCCTACTCTAGCTACAGACTGGGTTCAGCAGCACAGGTGACGGCTGGCAAGACTGACGAGGAGCTTCTCCCAGCCTTTTATACTGGTGGCTGGCTGATGAGATGAGGCCCAGGTGTGCCTGCAAACAAGCCACTCCTCCAATCACCATGTAGCACTGAAAAACACTGACAGTGGATTACACACAAATCACAACAACACTTTGATTGATTGATTGAAATATTTATTAACAGTTTGTAGAATTTACAGTACATTTTAAGCACAAACTCAATACAAAGACTGTTAACTGTGAGTGGACGACCCAATTAAGCATTACACTTGTTTACAACAGGGTCCACATTGTTCAATTCATCAACACTAACAGTGTGTCAGAGGAGCCCTATACACCCCAGTCATCATTACGAGCACAAAGACACCCCTCTTATACTGTTATGTGTAATATAGGTAATATATATGTACCGATTGAGAGTCAGTCTATTATAAATCAATTACAATGTTTGCCTGTCGATTCATCCATGTCCAAGAGTAAGGAAATAGACTGCATAATCACTAAGAAGATAATTGTGATAGTTGCTGTGTTGACCAGTCAGACTCTGAGGGGTCCTCACACAGTGAGTAATGTTGCTGTGTTGACCATGCAGGCAGACACTGAAGGGTCCTCACACAGTGAGTAATGTTGCTGTTTTGAGCAGGCAGACACTGAAGGGTCCTCACACAGTGAGTAATGTTGCTGTTTTGAGCAGGCAGACACTGAAGGGTCCTCACACAGTGTGTAATGTTTCTGTTTTGAGCAGGCAGACACTGAAGGGTCCTCACACAGTGTGTAATGTTGCTGTTTTGAGCAGGCAGACACTGAAGGGTCCTCACACAGTGTGTAATGTTTCTGTTTTGAGCAGGCAGACACTGAAGGGTCCTCACACAGTGAGTAATGTTGCTGTTTTGAGCAGGCAGACACTGAAGGGTCCTCACACAGTGAGTAATGTTGCTGTTTTGAGCAGGCAGACACTGAGGGGTCCTCACTAGGGTTGGGATTCGGAACCGGGTCCATTTCAGACCCGGTTCCGACATTGCGGATCCGGAGCCGGTTCCATCGTTTTTTTATTAACGGTTCCCCAAACGGTTCTCATCAGTCGTCATTTAGCTCCGCTGTGTCTGTGCAATGTGCATGCATGCAAGCAGAGCCTGAGGTGACGTCACCCCACCTAAAGGAGTGTGTGGGGTCGGGGAGGATACGCCCACTGTTCTGTGCATTCAGCGACCGCTCACCGCCACGGAGCGAGTGATGTCGAAGAGATCTTCAAAGTGTGGTTAACAGAGAGGGAAATGACTCTGAGGCTGAGCACGCAAAGTGGAATAAATGTTATGCTATAGTTCCCTGCAAAGGTTGTTGCAACTTGTAGGCCTACCAGTTGCACGTCCACATTGATGAAACAACTCAAAATCAATACGCCTACACGAGTCCACAACTCACGAGAATAATCTAGGCAAATCGCGTTTGAGAGCCATGCGGAAAGCTCACACTCCCCGCAGCTCCACCACAGCCGGCGGGGGATGAGGATGATGCAAGGCTGGTTCACTTTCCCCAGGCTAGTAACGTAATAGAAAATAAAAACTACTAATGTCTACAGAGCTTTTCATTAGGTGTATTGTACAACTGTTAATGGTGTTAATTTAGAACGCCAATGTCTCGACGTCTTTCTGTCTGATATTTTATGAATCATGCCAAATCAATTTTCTGCACTTATTTTTTACAACTTATAAGCAACTCAACTGCTTTTGATTTGGCTCTAAATTAATCGCGTGACTGTTGAGAGCCCAGCGTTTAGGTGCATATACCTCCATAGATTGATTAGCCTACTTTATAAACAGTTTGCAGAAAAAAGCACAGGAACGTTCAATACAAGGTCTGCTAAAAGGATTTTTTTATTCCAAGAAAGCACTATTTGTTTCCATTAGGGTAAGGGGTCCTTCATATTAAATTAATATGAACATTAAAGACAACATTTGTCACCACAACAATATCATTATTGCAATGTGTACTGTATTTAATATACAGCAAATTGCAATATATAGAGTAAAAATGATATTGTTGTGGTGGCTAGCTGCTGGTGGTGGTGGTGAAGTTTAAATAATAGTGCCACCTCATACTTGTAAAGTGCATTTTCAATAATTTAATTAATTAATTTGTTTTTATTATGTACTTGGTTAGGTTAGTTATAATATAAGCATCATTTATGTCAGAAAAAAAGGAGAAAAAATAATATTAGGATCCGTTAAGGGAACCGTTAGGAACCGGAACCGTTAAGAGGGATCCGGGAAGGATCCGGAACCGTTAAAATCCTAACGAATCCCAACCCTAGTCCTCACACAGTGAGTAATGTTGCTGTTTTGAGCAGGCAGACACTGAAGGGTCCTCACACAGTGAGTAATGTTGCTGTTTTGAGCAGGCAGACACTGAGGGGTCCTCACACAGTGAGTAATGTTTCTGTTTTGAGCAGGCAGACACTGAGGGGTCCTCACACAGTGAGTAATGTTTCTGTTTTGAGCAGGCAGACACTGAAGGGTCCTCACACAGTGAGTAATGTTGCTGTTTTGAGCAGGCAGACTCTGAGGGGTCCTCACACAGTGAGTAATGTTTCTGTTTTGAGCAGGCAGACACTGAAGGGTCCTCACACAGTGAGTAATGTTGCTGTTTTGAGCAGGCAGACACTGAAGGGTCCTCACACAGTGAGTAATGTTGCTGTTTTGAGCAGGCATACACTGAAGGGTCCTCACACAGTGAGTAATGTTGCTGTTTTGAGCAGGCAGACACTGAAGGGTCCTCACACAGTGAGTAATGAGTCCATGCACCTAGCCAGACCTCAGCACACGCCCAAGGCCCCTAGGAAATATATGTGCTGCTCGCCCTGTCTGGTATGACAACTGCCCCCACCCTCCTGTCCTCTCCCTGTACCCCACTAGCCAGGAACACAGACTCATATCAGCTCTGTCTTTGATCCACCCCCCTCCCCCCCCCCCCCTCCCACCCCACCCCACAC
>NC_139702.1:49336925-49339425 GCF_964188405.1 Protomyctophum parallelum | reverse complement strand
TCTGAGGAGGGCCTCAGTTTGTCTGGACTCAGTTCTGTCCTCCCTGTGTCTGCTCTATACTGAGAACGCACGCACGCACACACAAACACACACACACACACACACACACACACACACACACACACACACACACACACACACACGCACACACGCACACACGTGTTCACGTTCACGTGCATGCGCATACACACTGACGTGTGCAGTGTTTGTGGTTTGCAGGCCCACCACTGTGTGTCTTTCAGCAGGATTCTTGGTGTCCTTGTGAGTTATGACAAACATTACTGCGGTCCCCGACTCCCCGTCACATTGCTGTAGTGTGCACTCTCATCTGATGCACGGGACATTTGAACAGCTTTAATGAACTCTCAGTCTTAATAACCACAGACTGAGGGAGGGAGGGAGGGAGGGTGAGAGAGAGAGAGAGGTGTTAAGTAACAGTATAGAGTGAGAGAGAGAGATTTGTCCATTTTGTTCATGCTGACAAAGCATTGAATTGAATCAACTTCGGCAAGACAGACATGAGGCAGAGACATTCTATACCTCTTACCACAGAAACACGTTGATCATTTATGTAATCGTATTTTCTTAGACGATACACACTGCTAAATTGTGCGTGTTCAACTTGCTCTCTGAGATTAACATGGGATGTCGCAGTGTACACAGCAAAGTCCTGACAGTTTATAATTTGCACACTCGAGTCGGAGTTAAATGAACAATCAGGACATTGCAACGCATAGCCTTGTATATTGTGACTCAGAGCTTTCTCTTACACGGTATTTAATTTGTTGGCTGGTTGAGAGAGGAAGCCATTGAAGGAGATGTATGGAAGCACTTTGCAGGATGCTTCTTGATGTCTACATTAAGGCTCTGTGTATTGTTCTGCGTCTCGTAGGAATCCGTTTGTTATAAATGAAGCTACCCGTATAGCCACCCAGGAACAGCAGCGGTGGGAGTTATCCCTCTCTTTGTGTTTATTGGCTGAACAATAGGAAAAACAACCCGGGGGGAGAGAATGTTTGTCATTCCAAATCTTTTGGTTGTCCCCGCAAGATGGAAATAAACACATTTGTTTCATTTGCACAAAGACACGTAAGCTTCGGGGGTGAAACCGGCATGGTCTACTGTAAGAATGACAGGCGGCCAGCTGCCCATATAGGCTTGACCCGAATTAGATATATGCCATTTATAATGAATAGCTACAGATCCCCAATTTTACCCTTGAAGTGAGTTAAACATGGGCCTCAATTGACCTGGCATCGACAGCATAGCGTCGTTATCGGATGGAAAACTTGTATGTCCTTTTTCTGGAAATGGAAAATCCAATCCAATCCAATGTAGTTATTATTTAGTCACAAGCTGTTGTTAATCATTTTCATTGGTTAAATATTTATAAAACCCCACAAGAAACCACTTTTGACCTTGTCACCGTAATTTGATCTTGTCATTGTAGGCAGATTTCTTCGTAAATGTTCTGGCATTACGAATACGATTCGACATGTTGTGAACTATATCTTGGTTATTTTCTCTACTTTTGTATGACAAACGGCATTCATTTATGAAGAAACCTAAAAAGATGAAACGTGGACATACAAGGTTTCTGTGACGATAGGTAGCAGAGCAGGGCCCCGTTGGCCGGACATGTGCGCTCAACCAAAGCAATCTATCATTAGCCGGGGTAATAAGGGGAACCCGCTTTTTTCTGTCTTACAGCGGAGAGCAAAATGAATGCTTCCACACAACGCAATGATCACAAGGGCCTTGCCAGAGAGACAGAGGGCTGGCTGGCCACGAATCAACAACCACCAATGCTGATGCACGAACATGCACGCACGCACACATGCACACGTGTGTGTGTGCGTGCATGTGTGTGAGAGAGAGCCTTTCCCATAGGGCAGGAAGAGGCTCATTTCAGGCTGTAATGCCCTGTCACATCACTGTCTCCCAGGGTCAGACAGTGACACAGCGATATTTGTTGAATTATATCAGCTTCTTGGCAATCTTGGCTTGTATTTTGGTCTGTTAGTGATTCCCCTCGATCCACTCCCAATTGTTCCAGTGTGTGTTTATAATAAATGACCCATACTTTTAATGATGTTCTATACTTCTTTATCTGATCATCATGACGTAAAGGCTGTTGTTTACTTTGACGACATTAATGTTTTTTGTTTTGTTTCTCTTTCTCTTTCTTTTTTAATTGAGGTAAATTAGCGTTTCACTACAATGCCCATGGCGCTCGTGCGTAATTGCATTTTGGACGGCCAATGTTCCAGTGGTCATGCATCACACGTCGAATTAAATAAATCACAACGATAAAATGTTTTTTTCCCCACATCTGCAGCTTGTGCATAATTGTATGTTGCAATCCCAATGTTTACTGTGATGTGCATCAAACGTCAAATGAAACAACCTGCAACTATACATTGTTTTTCAGAATCCTTTAACCGTTGCCTCTGTCTCTCTGTCCCTCCATGCCTTCTTCAATTCTTAACCCATTCTGAAC
>NC_139702.1:49316925-49331925 GCF_964188405.1 Protomyctophum parallelum | reverse complement strand
TGTCTCTTCAAAATAAAATAAAAAATATATGATTTTTTTTTTTTTTTTTTTAACGGCTGGCCCAGACCGGCCTGGACTGGACCGGCCGTTCGGGAGTTGTCCCGAAATTCCCAATGGCCAGCACGTCTCTGAATGCCTGTGAGGTTAGGGTTAGGTTAGGGTTTGGGGTATGGTGTTGGACTAATGCCTGTGGGACTGTTAGTACGTTGGAACAAACACGTGTCGTGTATGCACCCACACCTCCTTTGGTTCCGGTGGCGTCTGTGTCTCGGGGCAGGCGCCATCTTACAGGGAAGGAAGCCACAGAAGCTTCCGTTCGGTAGGCCAATCAGAGGCAGGTGGGGGCGGGTCTTAGTCTGGTCTCGAGTGGCAGCGGGCCTGTACCACACTTCCGCTTGATTTCTGCCTTCCCTGTGCTTCCATGCGACACAGGTCCAGCATCCTTCTCATTCTCAATACACACACACAGTATACACACAGAATAACTCTTCCTACTCCTGGGCCCCTTCCCTACTTCCCTGAACTTCTGCCCTGCGCCCAAGACACATTTTGTACACACTTGTACATACTTGCACACTTGAGCGCGCGCGCGTGCGCACACACACACACACACACACACACACACACACACACACACACACACACACACACACACACACACACACACACACACACACACACACGCACACACACAGTAAAGTGATACGCAGATGAAAATGCTTGACCTTGGGGCTTTGGCACATCTGTGTACCTGCTATAGCTACGCACCCACCCGGGACAATTTGCACACACATTGACATTGACAGACACAAATCATCATGACATTGTGACATTGCACATAGTTCTGTGCCTATATGCAGTATCCTTACAAATTGTCTAAGCCACATGGACACGAAGACATGAAATGTTTATGCATGAACTTTGTAAAACATGATTGGTTGCCCAACTTGCCCTCATAAATAATTATATTTTATCAACTCTAAAGTGCCTCTCCGCTGGGTAATGTTTAAAATAATGAGCAGTTGTGTGGCTAAAAACACAACCTAATAGTTTCTTGTACTGTAAGAACAGAATAGGAAAAATGGAGTGGAGTGGAACGGAGAACCACAGAAGTGGCACCTGCCTGCACACACATGCACAGAAATAGCACATGTTGTACACAGAAGTTATTTTATTTCACCCATCATAATTTCCATGCCTGAAACGAGACCGAACAGATTAAATATAATAATATAATTAAGTATTGGTAGTAAGCTTAGAATAGCCCTTGCCTTGGTGTCTGGAAGTATTTAAGCGTCATTGCCTTTTGTTGAACAAACACTTCAGAGTGGAAACAGTCCTGCGGTTGACCTTGCAGGAACAAATACGGTTTCTGATCAGCTAGCTAATTAGCTTCTACATGGTAAACACGAACTTTGGGAAAATATGGTGTAAATTTGTATAAACGCCTGCTGTTGTTGGCTCTCCATTACAGATTTCACCAGATTTCCCTTGGTGGTCTCGAGTACTGTACTGTACTGTACTGTACTGTACTGTACTGTACTGTACTGTACTGTACTGTACTGTACTGTACTGTACTGTAACATCGCTGAGATAAAAGACCAAGCAGGAAACAACATCACACTATCACAGAGACACTGGATGGCTTAAGCAATCACTTACACTGAATTCACACCAGCAGCGGCGAGCGAATTTCCGCAGGCCGGGATTCTGCCAAATATAAGCATGTCTGAGGTATGAGTGACACTCTTGTAAATAAGCAAGTTGTGGTCCAGCTAGATCTCCACTGCTTCGTTTAGCTCATGCAAACAGATGTTTTCTTTGACAGCTTGTTTGTAAACAATCTATACATTTAGGTAAGACAACAGCTCGTTCAAAGCACACATTACGGTGGTCACTCGATCGTGTAGGTTTACACTCTATAACATCCGGCGAATTAGACCGTTCCTCACCCAGGAGTCAGCCCAGCTCCTTATCCAGACATCAGTCATGTCAAAACTTGACTAATGTAACTCCCTCCTTACTGGCCACCCGGTATGCACACTTAAAATGAATCCTGCAGGCTAATAAGACAAATATGCCTTAAATCATTATGCTTGCCCTCTATAACAAAAATAAAAATGAATCTTTCATAAAAATAGTTTTCACTCAATAGGAACTGCTCCTGTGGTAAGTTGATGATGTCATATGTCATATGTTGATGATGTTAAACAACTTAATACCTTATACGGTTAATATGAGCATCAAAGCAATATTTTAAATACTTTTTATTAGCAAGTGCATTCCATACATTCCATAGGGCTGGACCACACATGGACATATGACATCATCAGCGACAGGAGCAGTTCCTATTGAGTGAAAGATTCTCTATTTATGAAAGAAATCAAATATATTTTTTGTCTCATTAGCCAGTGATCCTTTTAAGGCTCTCCAATTGATAAAAAATGCCGCAGCTCGCTTGGTCTTCAGCCAGCCAAAGTTCTCACATGCCCCACATCCCCTTCTCCACTCCCTCCATTGGCTCCCGGCCGCTGACCGCACAGAATACAAAACTCTGATGCTGGCATTCAAAGCAACAAAAGGTATGGCACCCCCATATCTTGCAAGTCTGATCGAACCCTACAAATCCTCCTCCACACTCAGATCAGCCAACGCAGGGAAGCTGGAAGTACCTTCACTAAAACGCCGGGACAACACTCACGTCTCAAACTCTCCTCCCTTCTGGCTCCAAAACTATATAGAATGCACTTCCCATTACAATCAGAACTGCAGACTCACTCCCAATCTTCCACCGTAGTCTGAAAACCCACCTCTTCAGACTCCATCTTAGCCCGTAGCACTTGCCCTAGCCGTGATGACCTTAAGCGTATGCAAAGGCTCAATTTATGTAACTAACTACATTTTATGTAGACACAGCACTATATGCATAGTTTCATTATATAGATATTCCACTGTTACTTTCTTAGCTTACGCATTTTTTATGTATATGATGTATTGCCATGTTTTTGTTCTTGCTTAATGTAAGTCGCTAGAGCGTCTGCTAAATGCCTAAATTGTAATCGGGTCAAGACTACCTTGAGCTCCATCCCACTGGCAGCAGCAACAGTTCTGTCATCAGTTTAAAATGTCATTACCGAATTTTGTATGCTTTATTGAAAAATCATTAAAAAACTTTGATGACAATAAAATGTCATTACCATTTTCCTGGTAGGCTATTCAGCTTGAGACCGATCGTCCTACACACAATTTCTTCTAGAATCATTCATCATGTTTTGGGGTGAGCGTTTGCTCCAACTGCCACTCAAAGTGGCTACTGACCAATCACAGAGCGTCCTTGAACAAGTGCACTGGCCAGTCAAACACTATGTCTAGTCATTCTATGGGTCTAATAGGGTTGAGGAAATACATCTGCCGGATGTTCCGGCCCGACACTTCCGCCGATAGCGTCTCTGCCTTAGGTTGTGACCAGGCTTTTCTCTTCGCAGATGAGTAAGCCTGAGACCGAGGCTAGTTCCTCTGCATATTTAACCACTTGTCTATATCTTGCAAGAGCTTATTGTGACTATATATTAACTACCCTGTTGTATCAGTGTTGCCTACCCTTGGTATAGCTCGTCCTTCCTCCACTTATACTCCCCGTGTGCTGCCCTCATCTCCGACCGGGCCCCAACGACAACAGCATCGAGGCATCTCTCACTTGGGAACTTGCTGGAGGCATGTCTCAGATGCTCATTGGTTTGTTTCAACAAAGCTTTAGTAGCGGGTTGTTATGTCCTCCATGGAAACTGTTCTTGATTTCCACCGCATAGCTTTCCTGCAGCTGAAGGTCTGTCGCCAATTGACTCCATTGTGTCCATTCATATTTGACCTTCTTCGCTCACCCCTTCCTTGGTGCCCTCAGGCTCAGTCGCAGTGACGATTCTGTGGTCTGAGCAGAGTGCGTCTAAGGACCCGTATGCCTCAAAGTCAATGACAAATTCAACATTTCCTTCATCGTAGGATATAGTCAATCTGGTGTGCCGTATTGTTATGTGGTGTCATGTCATCCAGGTCCACAGCTTCCCCATCTTCTTTTGGGACATTGTGTTTGTGCCTAGCAGTTGGTATTCCTTCATAATTCCTTATAGCATAAGTTCACTAGCATACATTTACTAGCATACGTTCACTAGCATAGATTTACTAGCATATGTTCACTAGCATACATTTACTAGAATACGTTCACTAGCATACGTTTTCTAGCATACTTTCACTCATACTTTCACTCGCATATGTTTACTATTGTTAGTTTGTGAACAGTGAACAGTCTGCAGGGCCGAGACGTGCATTGCAGTCGCCCAGGTTGGCCAAGATGATTTGAAGTTGATTTGTCTGCTTGAACTGTTTGTAGAATCGCACTTTTTTTTGTGAAGGCTTTTTCGTCAATTGTTTTATCCTGGGATAAACCATCAGGGCTATTTCCGCAGTCGTCATTGGCTATTGTTTTACTGTGACCACTTTAAAATTAACATAACATGTATAGTAATTCGTAGGACCTGTACTGACAAGGTTACAGCATGTTATGACTGACAGTATGTATGTATGTATGTATGGCAGTCTGTTATAGGGCCTGCCCTGGCAGAATGTATCACTCCTGTGAGGTTGAGATAGTTTGGCGTTCTGGCTGAGTTCACATCTTGTTAGTTGCTGTGGAGCACGACCAAACTTTGCCTATGCTCCATGAAGTGTAAATGCAGCGTGATATCAAGGAGGTGCTTGGGTGGTGTTTTGGTTCTGGATAATGGTGATAAAATTATGTTTTGTTTTTTGTTTGTTTGTTTGTTTCCATCTGTAATGTATCCCGCTGTATTTCTCACTGGTCTATAGCTTACATAAATGCATACAGATTTTCTCTTGTGTGTGTCTCTCTCTCTCACATGATCTCAATTTTTATTTCCAAACTAATGTCTCTTTTCTCCTTCCATTCCTGTCCACTATTTCTTTCTCTGATTCTCTCTCATTTCCCCTCTCATATACTCCCTCTACTCTCTTTAACGTACATCATGCTCTCTCTCTCTCTCTCTGTCTGTCTCTCTCATTATCTTGCACGCATGCACGCACGCACACACACACGCACGCACGCACGCACGCACGCACGCACGCACGCACGCATCTCTCTCTCTCTCTCTCTCTCTCTCTCTCTCTCTCTCTCTCTCTCTCTCTCTCTCTCTTTCTGTCCATCAAGCAACCCACCTCAATCACACTCTTTGAGTCTCCTGCCAAGCCTCAAGTAGTGTTGCTCTTGACCGCAGTCCAATCCAGCCGAATCCAGCCTGGAAAAAGAGGAGAGAGCAAAAGAGTCAAAGTGACCGGAGACGTCCCTCTCCATCCACTCCTCACATGCAGTTCAACATCACAGATCAGTCACCATTATGATTCACTTCCAGAGCAGTGACAGCACACACACGCAGGCACGCGCACACACACACACGCACAAACACACACACACGCACGCACGCACGCACGCACACTACACCACACCACACCACACCACACCACACACACACACACACACACACACACACACACACACACACACACACACACACACACACACACCCCTCTCTCCTCTCTCTAACGTAATGTAAACCATTTTCAAGTGTATTACACAGGGGTTGCTTCCTGCAGCGCTGTGTGTGGCATGCTGTGTGCGTCAGATGATGAGGCAGAACGCTCCATCCGTTGGCTCCAGTTATAAATACACACATAGGCTGCAGGGACGGAGCCGGCCAAATAACCAAGGACTGTTTTGACTTAGCTGTCAGTGTGTGGCAATAGAAAAATCTCATTCAAATTAATAGTGACGCGCGGCCGACAGTGACATGGAAATCATATTCGGATGTATCACAGTTGTTGTTTCTCGTCTCCAACATGTAAACCAGGACATTTTAACGGGGTTGGGGGAATTCAGGAAAGCAGTATACATTTTGTCATTTGTTTGCTTTATATGTTTCAATGCAAAATGCTCTCCTCTTGTCCATACTGTATACAGCAACACAACACAATATATGTTTGGTGGGTGAGAGAAGTTGGGATGATTGATTTATTCGTCTCTGCCAGGCAGGAAGAACACGTACCTCCATATTTCATCTTTTTATGAATGAATGAATGAATGAATGAATGAATGAATTAATTAATTAATTAATTAAAATGATTTTAAACACATTTTCTAATAATGACAGACACAAAATAGGGACACAGGTTCAAAATGTCAACCTGAGGCCTCGTTGCCCTACGTGTGTCCTGTGTGTGTTTACTGTTTCAGTCTGTGGAGGATCTTAAAAACATTTGCCTGTAACAAATGAAAAGTATGAACACGAGCTTGACTAAATAATAACTACATTGGAACCATAATGGAACACATTAAAGTAGAGCTTCCTCATGCTGTCTAAATGGCAGCCCCTGGTGGACAGGACAGTCACTACAATGTACCCAATTGTCTTTGCTTGATTGCCAATAGCAAACAGGTGTTCTTCAGGTGTGATCGCCAACAAGAGAAGAAGTAGGTGTCCTACTACTTGGCCACAACAACAACATCAACAACAACAACAATAACAACAACAACAACAAAAACAAAGATGCAAACTCACAGCCATGTCTTCTTGACGATGTAAGCGAGCCTCTTATGTTTATCTGTGCTGTGTACTTGCATTCCCCTTATTATATTTTGAGTTCTTCGATCTTATACACTGACACGGAGCAAGACAGGAACGCCTAAAAACGTCACATCCGTTTTTTTACCCTGGGCAGAATGGCTGCCAATGCAACCTTTTCCAATCCTTAATCACATACGGACAAACACCTATGCCGATAATATCTAACTTGCGGAGGTAACGTGCCTTGTCCACGGGCAACAGATCTTTCAACGTATGGCATTGCAAATACGTTTGATAATCGCTACTCTGCGTACAGTGAACGAGAGCAAACTTCCCCTGGGGGTGGTGACTCCGCCCTGAATACGCGTTGTCGTGTCAGTGTATAGCCTATGTTTGCCCTACAGAAACCATGGTGTTTGTATAGTCATCAGTCCTCAGTCACGTTTCTCCTCTCTTATTTTTGGTCCACTTTCTCTCTGTTCAGGGTCAGCTATTCCTAATTAACTAGAGAAATGCAAGGCATGAGAACAGAACAGATATGTCATTTTTTTTGCTACGGAACGTATAGCTCCTCCCCCCTTCCACCGGTTGGGAACCGGTTCAGTTCAGAACCAGTTTTTAGTTCATGAGCCAGAGCTCCAAAATTGGAATGTTAATTATGAATTGAGTGGGCAAAACCATACCTATATTAAATTGTTTATAGGACCAATTTAAGTAAATGAATATATGACAACCCTTCCATAGTATAGTAGCTTTTTCATTTTCATTTTCTTTTTGCATATTTTCCTATATAATGCCTAATTTGCATATTTTAAGATTTGTAAAACAATAAATCATTGTCTTTGTGTAAGTAATCAACTGGGGAAGTTTCATGGTGATAACAATAAACAATACATTTAATATAGGTATGGTTTTCATAATTGACGTTCCAATTTTGGAGCTCTGGCTCATGGACTAAGAACCCAAAACAACTGAACCGGTTCCAACCGGTGGAAAAGGGGCCAGTGTCTCTCATATCTCTCTCTCCCTGATGAGGTGAGGGGGGTGTGGTACTGACATTAGTGATGGGAGATCAATCGGCAAACACATCGGCATCGGCTGATTCTAGTTGTTTTTAGATTAATCGGCATCGGTTCGATTAATTAATCAGACCGATTAATTAATCGGTCCGATTAATCGGTCTGCATGTCTTCACAGATAAACAAGCCCAAAGTAACATCTTGAACAGATCTACAAGCTCACAATGTTAAATATGACTTAAATCTGACTTGCCTAAGCCTGCAGTGCAGACACCCTGTTATAATTATTATAATCTTTCAATGCAGAATGAGATCATATCGGCATCGGTAATATCGGTTATCGGCCAAAACAGCAATTCATTATATCGGTGTATCTATATCGGCCAAAATGTCTCATCGGCACATCCCTAATTGACATACTGTATGTGCTTGTGCTACACTACAGGTTCAAGGTTTCCTTATTGTTACATCTCATTTACAAAACAGTAAACTAATAATAATTCATTCTCCTCTCTTTGCCCCTTGTTGTTGGAAGGGATCAACAAGCATTGTCAGGAAATAAACGAGCAGAATTACTTTCTAGGCTTCCTGTAAAAAACACAGACTTCCAATAAAAATGAATTTTATTGAAGGAACTGAATATGAGATAAACAAGTTTTACGAGGTGGGAGAGAAGGGGCACTGACTTGCTGTTTCAGATTTTCTGTAGAGATGTGACAGTCATGTTTCCAGGGCTCGTGTGTGTGTGTGTGTGTGTGTGTGTGTGTGTGTGTGTGTGTGTGTGTGTGTGTGTGTGTGTGTGTGTGTGTGTGTGTGTGTGTGTGTGTGTGTGTGTGAGACTGTGTACACGCCTACGTGTGTGTGTGTGTGTGTGTGTGTGTGTACATGCATGATTGTGTATACACGGGGTGTGTGTGTGTGTGTGTGTGTGTGTGTGTGTGTGTGTGTGTGTGTGTGTGTGTGTGTGTGTGTGCGCGCACGCGCGTGCACATTCATGGTAATGGGTGCAGCAGTAAGGACAAGCATTCTGTGACTTTTCTTTCAGTGCTTTCTGTGACAGGCCAGTGAGGCTGCTGGTGGTGGTATTATTGTGGCTAATTGACTGTTAATGAGGGCTTAGATGACTCTGGGTGGTAGATTAGGCCTGTTGCTGTAGACAGGTCTGGTGAGCTGCATATTAAATCAAATGGAGCCTCTGGGCCTCTGGGTAATTTGGGCAGGGCCCACCATTGGCACTGGACCGGGGTATTTTTTGATTAACGGGCGGAGTGTTTCTTTCTTTTTCTTCCCTTTTTTATTTTAAATTTGGCTCGCTGGGCAAGACATTTGGTTTAAGTCATCCAAATATTTTTGTTGGTGGAATACTGAATGACAAAATGTGCACACATTTTCCAGTAAGGCCTACAGTATGTACAAACGTGAATAAATCTACTGTATCTATACTTATTTGGACACTAGCCATGAATTAGTTGATCTGCTTGTGTAAATGAAACAAGGCACACCCTTGCATACTGCATGTGCTAGAGGACAGGTTCAAGGGTTCTTTATTGTTATGGACATATTTGATATACTCCATAATGTAAAGTAGCTATAAGCGCCGACTGCGGCCCCTAGAGGTGTCACAGAGAAAAAAAATTGGGGAGCGTTTAAAATGGGGTGCAATTTTGGCTTTTTTGGCCATTTTATTTTGACATTTTAGTCTGAAATGGAAGGCTGTGCGTTTCTGAACCAATCAGTGTCGCATCCATTAAGTTCAGGCTATGGGACATAGTGGAGTGTGTGTGTGGAGTGTTTGTGAGTGTTTGTTAGCGTGCTGATTAAGATTAAAATGAGTCACTGTCTGGATGTCATCTTGAATGATATTAAAAACGGAGTAGTTCTGTAATCAATACCAGCTGTATTTGGAGGAACTGCAGCAATGGGAATAAAACAGGTGAATTAAATTAAGATTATTTTGGGCCTCTACACGTCATCACGCACCACGTTCGTTCAAAGGAAGTAATTCAAATTAGATTTGTATAGACTTTTCTTACACAAAGATGGCAATTTTCCTGTTTTTAAATGGGAAAATAAGTGTTTTTTTTTCATTTCACTACATATTTAACCCAGCATTGCTGGCTGAATAGAATATTTATTACTAGTTTAACACCCTGAGCGGCATAAACTGAGGTCTCCGTCCTATCAAATAGTTAGGCTCAGCGCCCAGGACGGAGATTAATCAAAAGACGGAACATGAATCATTTCATAACCAAGCACACCGCTCCACAGACTGGGAGCGCCGAAATGACATTTGATGTCATTTCCGGTTGGGACGTCATCATTTCAGTGGTCAGATCAAAAATCTTTAAACTTTTTAAATCTCCCCCCCCCCCCCCCCCGGGTGTTCGGGGTGTTTAACGGCAGAAAGAATGAATAAATAAATAAATATATAAACAAACAAACAAACAAACAAACAAATAAATAAATAAATAAATAAGTAAATATATAAAATTACCACAAGAAATTTGCTCACTAGAGGAAATGTCGGAAAATCTAGTGGATCAGATTTGGGTTACAATGGCATCTAGATTTGTTCCTCATGAGGATAGGGACATGTACTGTAAGCAAGTTTCATGGGTATAGTTCCAATGTGGTCAAGCATTTGTGTTGGTAGTGCTCAGTCAGCATATCTTAACTGTGGCATTGGAGTTCCTCAGGGATCAATACGGGGGCCTATTTTGTTTAGTTTATATATAAATGATCTGCCTTATGTCTGTCCAACTGTCTCCATACAAATGTATGCCGATGACACAGTTCTTTATATACATGCTAAAAACAAACAACTAGCAGCAGACAAATTAACTGCAGCCATGGGGAAACTGCCCATAGATCCGAAGTCCCGTTAGTCCGAACATGCACTGCTCCCGTGCTTGCGGTTAGGTTTAGGTTTGCTCCCGTGCTTGCGGTTAGGTTTAGGTTAGGGTTAGAGATAGGGATAGTAATTTCGGAACAATTAACCTTCTGACTAATGACACGGCACCAGCCATGTTCCATGTATCTGACTGGCTGAGGAACTCGTGCTTGCATCTGAATACAAAAAATACTGTTGGTATGGTTTTTTTCACGGAACTCCACAGACCCTGACACTGACATTCTTATTGAAGGTAGTAGTATTCAGGTAGTATCAGAATTTAAATATCTTGGAATTACACTAGACTCAAACTTGACATTTAAAAAGCATGTTAAAAATGTAGCCAATAAAATCAAATTCAATTTATCCAATTTCAGACACATAAGACCATATCTAACAACAGATGCAGCCAAACTCTTCATGCATATGCTATGATTTTTTCACACATAACCTACTGTTTCACAACCTGGTCACAGACAAATCAGACAACTTTAAAACCCATAGAATCACTTTACAAACAGACATTAAAAACACTGGATCAAAAGCCCAACCGTTACCACCATTGCCATTATAGTTCAAAAGTACAACTTATTTAATTTTGACGGCTTTAAACACTTTGCAGATGCCTGCTTCATTTTTAAGATCTTAAATGGACTTGCACCTCCACCACTGAAACAGTTCATAGATCGAACGGACAGTGGTGACAGAACAACAATGGCAACTACCAGAGGGGATTGTAAAGTGCCAATCAGACGTAGTGTGTTTGGTAAAACAGTCTTCTCTGTTAGAGCCTCCCATCACTGGAACAGTCTCCCTACAGAATTAAGAGAGGCCTCCAACTATCTGACCTTCAAATTCAACCTGAAAAGGTGGCTAAAAACAACTCAAATTTGTAATCATGAGTAACTAACTATCAGCACTATTTAGTATTTATCACCGGTGTCATTTCTCACTTCACTTGCCGTTGTTCTGTCCCCTGTACCATGTCGATCTGTTCCTGTATTGTATTGTGTTTTTGTATGGACGTAGTGTTGGGTGCTTGCAGTCACATATGCACACATGGCATCAACGCATGGTGTCGTGTGCAGGCACACTACACTTTGTCCTTCTTTTTATCATTAATTTTTTAAGAGCCTGCCCAGGGACTACAGATGAAATTTAGCTTCGGCTAACTCTGGCCCATTTACATTGATGTGAAAACTGACATGTTGATTAATGAGCTTTGTCCCTGTCAAATAAATAAATAAATAAACTTTTTAAATCAATTGCTTGCTAGCACCCCTTTTTGGTCTCCACCAGGATAATAGTGTTTGTGATGTACTGTATGGACAAAATGTGTAGGAGTAACAGTTCAGTGTATTCATAATGTTTAGAAGTGCACATACGAAGTTGTACACAGATCGGTGCAGTTATACGTGAAAACATAAATTGGTCTGTTTACTCTGTTATAGCACCACCATGAGGCTGATTTGAAAATGTTTAAGTGGCATTTCTTCAATGGACAAATCCTGCAAACTTTGGAAGGCAATCTTAGCCAATAGGGATGGAATATGGGGAAGCAGACAAGTCTGTGTTGATCACTTGACTATAGTGTATACCGATTTTCGTGATGTATGGATAAAATGTGTACGAGAAATATTAAGAAATGTGTTTTGAAAAAGTCGGCTTCATGTTGGC
Organism: Protomyctophum parallelum; assembly: GCF_964188405.1. Lineage (NCBI taxonomy): Eukaryota > Metazoa > Chordata > Actinopteri > Myctophiformes > Myctophidae > Protomyctophum > Protomyctophum parallelum. Next base: position 49,319,707 of record NC_139702.1, on the reverse strand, counting down.
GCTATAACAGGCCATTGTGGAAAAATAGGGGCAGAGGTTCGTCGTTGGCATCCAGGGAGTGTCTGTGCACAGTTTGATATCGGCCAGGGGCAAAGGTGCCGGGGATTAGCTGTACACGTACGGACGGACGGACACACACACACACACACACACACACACACACACACACACACACACACACACACACACACACACACACACACACACACACACAACGGACGGACGGACGGACGGACAGACAGCAAAACATAATCTCCCCATGCCTTCGGCTGGTGGAGAATAGTTTGGCCATTGTTCTAGTAGAGATGTTTGATAATACCCTCCCACCCCCCCCACACACCGCCTATATTAACGGCTGCTGTAGGCTTCAGCATTTATGAGTCTGCATGAATGCAGAGATGTTTTATAGTGTTAATTCCGCCATAATATTATTATTGTTGGACAATATCGGAAAATCGGTTATAAATGTGCTTGAAGGTGCTGTGTGCAAGGTTCTTACTCCTCCTCGGTTATACACAAAGAGTATTATACATTCTCTGTGAGAATGTAAAAGTTGAGGTGAGGTGACATAGCCAGGCTAGTGACATACAGTACAGTACAATAAAACCATCAGTGTTCATTTAACTTAACTGAACTGGTTATGTAAAAGATATAAGCAAACAATTCGCTAATTGGGAGGCGTTCAATCTTGGATGCATAACATTGTACGTACAATGTTATGCGTCCAAGATTGAAGATGTAGGCTACATCTTATACACTCACATTGTGACAGGAGAATGGGTCTTGTGCGTCATGACGTAGTATGTGCCCGGTCCCCGGGTATAAAACCACGCACTCGCACATGCGCACCATTCGTGACAATTTTTCCTTCTGCCGTTTGTCAAGCAAGAAGGGTAACTTAGCGAATTGTTCGCTTATAACCACAGTTATTGCATTCACAATAACACATTTCGCTAATTGGGAGACCTCATGAACTCCCTTCCATTATCACTGAACAGAACCATCCTCCCGTAGTCCCTGGGGTCGCCTACGTCACCAACGCACGCCACGTCCCCACGGGACATAGCACAGACCACTAGGCCACCGACCTGGTGGGGTCAAGGATAAAATGACCAATTGGATCCCTATCTAAGGAGCTGACGGTCCTATATGCTCCAGGGCCTAACAGCTGACGGTCCTAGATGCTCCAGGGCCTAACAGCTGACGGTCCTAGATGCTCCAGTGCCTAATAGCTGACGGTCCTGGCCCCCTTGTGTGTTATAGGCCTACAATCTACTAGTGACCTCCTGAGGTAGAGAACTAGAGAACTTATGCGAGTGGTCTCGCCCGCCAACCTTAATGCCTGTTCGCCTACATTTCCCCATGTTCGGACTAAATAGAATCTCGACCCGTAAAACATTCGCTGCCTGCCCACTCGCTTGAGTAAAGACTATTATTCTCTGGTGGTGGCCTGCAGAGGCCCAGCGACTCTCTTTGGGGTGGGCTCATGCACATATTGATTTGGGATTGTTGTTGTTTTGTTTTTATTTTGAATGATTTTTCACATTTTAATGGAACAGTCACATTTAATGGTAAAACATTCACAACATTGCATACATTTGCATTAACAACAACATTGGAGGGAATGTTCATCCTGCTGCACTTGCTCGCTGTAAGCGTATCTTCCTCCTCTTCCTCCTCCATCGCCATCGTCAACGTATAATCGTTCGTGGAAGAAGCTGTGAGCGCGTTTCAGGTGCCTCACTTTAGCACGGTGGTCCATCTCAGAACACTTACGGCAATTGCCTGGAGCCTCCAGGGCATCCTCTGCGTGCTTGAGTCCCAGGAAGTACACACATAGATTGTGCGGGTCCATACCTGACATGAAATTGCCACACAGTTCGGTTCGGCATGTCTTTTGTGGCACGGAGTAGGTCCCTGTGCGGCAGCGACGGGCCGCTCCTCGGGACTCAGCCTGTTGATCCATGCTGTGGAACTACCCGTTCACAGCTAGCGAAGACGGCTTACTCAACCGACTTCTTTCTTAACGAGCGAGGAAGGTTTACGCAACCTACTTCTGTGCTAGCACGTAGCTACTCACAACAAAGAGCTAAGATTACCTAGCGGCTACTCGCAGCTAGATGAAGCTAGTTTAGCACTATACGGCAAAAACACTAGCAGGCTGGCTAACAACAATTAGCAGCAGATATCTAGCGATAATAGCTAATTCAGCGTAACTTACGTGTGAGTGTAGCTTTGTGATTGGGAACACTCAGCCTGTTGAGATTATTTAGACTATAATTGTTTTATATCGCAGTGAAGCTTGACCCAATTAGCGAATTGTGAAGCGCTTAGATTTTAACATAACTGAATGTTATGCAATAACCGTGGTTATGTAAAAGATATAAGCGAACAATTCGCTAAGTTACCCTTCTTGCTGGTGTAACCCAGGTCAAAATAGCCAAGTCAATAAAATAAGGATCTAAATATAAATGGATTTAGGATGTAGCCCCGGGTTAAAATAAACTAACCAAACTTCTACACTTTAACAATGAAAACTAAATAGGATTTGTCTAAAACTATTTTAATATACGGGGTAGCCTATATCTATCTGTATTCACATTCATCTACTTCTGTAGTGTCTTTGAAAGCCTTGTGAGGAGCTCTGAACAAGCCAATGAACCAATTAACCAATGAGGTCTCTCAATTAATAGACTGCTCTTTGGAGAATCACCAGCCCAGGTGATGTAATTCAGCTAATTGCATGCTGCAGAGCACAGAATGTTCTGGAGAGAACAGGTCC